>NC_134835.1:14961438-15074000 GCF_004210375.1 Tachypleus tridentatus
CTCCACTAATAGACATCTTTATAACATCAGATTCTGTGGTGTGACACTCCACTAATAGAGCATCTTTACAACATCAGTTTGTTGTCTGACACTCACTAATAGACATCTTTATAACATCAGACTGGTGTGTGACACTCCACTAATAGACATCTTTATCAACGTCAGATTCTGTGGTGTCACACTTCACCAATAGACATCTTTATAACGTCAGATTCTGTGGTGCTTCACACTCCACTAATAGACATCTTTATAAATACACTCAGATTCTGTCTGTGACATTACTAATAGACATCTTAGATAACGTCAGATTCTGTGGTGTCACACTCCACTAATAGACATCTTTATAACGTCAGATTCTGGTAGTGTGACACTCCACCTAATAGACATACTTATATGCGTCCAATCTGTGGTATCTGACACCTACCAATAACATCTTTACAACATCAGATTCTGTGGTGTGACACTCTACCATAGATATCTTTATAACGTCAGATTGTGTTATCTGACACTCCACTAATAGACATCTTTATAACGTCAGATTTGTTATCTGACACCCACCAATAGACATCTTTATAACGTCAGATTGTGTTATCTGACACTCCACTAATAGACATCTTTATAACGTCAGATTGTGTTATCTGACACTCCCACTAATAGACATCTTTATAACGTCAGATTGTGTTATCTGACACTCCACTAATAGACATCTTTATAACATCAGATTCTGTGGTGTGACACTCCACTAATAGACATCTTTATAACATCAGATTCTGTGTGTCACACTGACTAATAGATATCTTTATAACGTCAGATTCTGTGGTGCACTCCTACCACACAGACATCTTTATAACGTCAGATTCTGTGGTGTGACACTCCACTAATAGACATATTTATAACATCAGATTCTGTGGTGTGACACTCCACTAATAGACATCTTTACAACATCAGATTCTGTGGTGTGACACTCCACTAATAGACATCTTTATAACATCAGATTCTGTGGTGTGACACTCACACTAATAGACATATTTATAACATCAGATTCTGTGGCGTGACACTCCACTAATAGACATCTTTACAACATCAGAGATTCTGTGGTGTGACACTCCACCAATAGACATCTTTATAACGTCAGATTCTGTGGTGTGACACTCCACCAATAGACATCTTTATAACATCAGATTCTGTGGTGCACACCCACTAATAGACATCTTTATAACATCAGATTCTGTGGTGTGACACTCCACTAATAGACATCTTTATAACGTCAGATTCTGTGGTGTCACACCCCATTAATAGACATCTTTATAACGTCAGATGCTGTGTGTGACACTCCACTGATAGACATCTTTATAACATCAGATTCTGTGGTGTGACACCCACTAATAGACATCTTTATAACATCAGATTCCAAAAGACATGTCATTAATAGACATCTTTTACAACATCAGATTCTGTGGTGTGACACTCCACTAATAGACATCTTTATAACATCAGATTCTGTGGTGTGACACTCCACTAGCATAGACATCTCTTTTATAACATCAGATTCTGTGGTGACACTCCACCTAGCAGACATCTTTATAACTTTATCAGATTCTGTGGTGTCACACTCCACTAATAGACATCTTTATAACGTCAGATTCTGTGGGTGACACTCACTAATATAACATCTTGACAACGTCAGAATTCTATGTTTGTCACACTCACACTGATGAACATCTTTATAACATCAGATTCTGTGGTGTAGACATATTTTATAACACTCTGTGGTGTGACACTCCACTAATAGACATCTTTACAACATCAGATTCTGTGGTGTGACACTCCACTAATAGATATCTTTATAACGTCAGATGTGTTATCTGACACTACACTAATAGACATCTTTATAACGTCAGATTGTTATCTGACACTCACTAATAGACATCTTTATAACGTCAGATTGTGTTATCTGACACTCACTAATAGACATCTTTATAACATCAGATTGTGCTTATCTGACACTCCACTAATAGACATCTTTTAACGTCAGATGTGTTATCTGACACTCCACTATAACAGACATCTTTATAACATCAGATTCTGTGGTGTGACACTCCACTAATAGACATCTTTATAACATCAGATTCTGTGGTGTGACACTCCACTAATAGAATATCTTTATAACATCAGATTCTGTGGTGTCTGACACTCCACTAATAGACATCTTTATAACGTCAGAGTGCAGTGGTGACACCCACTATGACATATTTTATAACATCAGATTCTGTGGTGTGACACTCCACCAATAGACATCTTTATAACATCAGATTCTGTGGTGTGACACTCCACTAATAGACATCTTTACAACATCAGATTCTGTGGTGTGACACTCCACCAATAGACATCTTTTACGCAACGTCAGATTCTGTGGTGTGACACTCCACTAATAGACATCTTTATAACATTCTGTGGTTGCACTCGACATAACATCAGATGCGGTGTGACACTCCCACTAATAGACATCTTTATAACATCAGATTCTGTGGTGTGACACTAACATGACGTCTTTAGTGCACTGTGATTCTGTGGTTGCACTCCACCAATATAGTGAATCACGGTGTGACACTCCACAGACATCTTTTAACGTCAGATTCTGTGGTGTGCACTCCAGATTCATATTTATCATCAGATTCAGTGGTGACCACTCCATCTATCAATCTCATTCGCAGTGTGACTCCACTAATAGACATCTTTATAACGTCAGATTCTGTGGTGTGACCTCCACCAATAGACATCTTTATAACATCAGATTCTGTGGTGTGACACTCCACTAATAGACATCTTTACAACATCAGATTCTGTGGTGTGACACTCCACTAATATACATCTTTATAACGATCAGATTCTGTCAGTGTGTCACACTCCCGACTGTGGTGTGACACTCCACTAATACATCTTTATAACATCAGATTCTGTGGTGTCACACTCCACTAATGACATTCTGTGGACGACCTCCACCAATAGACATCTTTATAACGTCAGATTCTGTGGTGTGACACTCACCAATAGACATCTTTATAACGTCAGATTCTGTGGTGTGACACTCCACTAATAGATGTCTTTATAACATTAGATTCTGTGGTGTGACACTCCACTAATAGACATTTATATAACATCAGATTCTGTGGTGTGACACTCCACTAATAGACATCTTTATAACATCAGATTCTGTGGTGTGACACTCCAATTATGGACTTCTTTATAAGAGTTTGATTCTGTAGTCTAACACTCCAATTATGGACACTCCAGTAACAGACTTCTTTATAAAATTCCAATTTCGTAATGCAACACTCAGTTATAAACTTATTTATAAGAGTTTGATTCTGCAGTCTAACACTCAATTATGGACACTCCAGTAACAGACTTCTTTATAAAATTCTAATTTCGTAATGCAACACTCCAGTTATAGACTTATTTATAAGAATCAGATTCTGTAGTCTAATATTACAGTTATAAACTTCTTTATAAGAGTCTAAACTTTGGAGTCTGATACTTTTTAGAAGTTTTTAATGTTGTTGCTGTGTACTTACTGTATTTCCTATGTTTTTGTATTAAATATATGAATATTTGATGTACGTTTCATGGAGTTATTCTGTTGTCGTCCTTTTATGTGTTATTAAATACTTTTGTTATAAGCGTCTTCATCTTTGTGTTTTATATTGCAAATTTTTGTTTTGTTTTAAAATGTTTATTGTTTTAAATGTTTTCAATATCTTATTCACCAAAGTCTTTATTTCTTTGTTCTAGTACTTTAGTTTTATTGTACTACTTTAGCTTTATTATAAAACGTGAGCTTGATTGTAGTGCGTTAGATATTTTAGAGTATGCCAGCTTTATTGTACTACTTTAGCTTTGTTATAGAACGTGAGCTTGATTGTTGTGCGTTAGATATTTTAGAGTATGCCAGCTTTATTGTACTACTTTAGCTTTATTATAGAACATTAGTTTCATTGTAGTGCGTTAGTTTTATTGTTAGTTTATAGTGATAAACACTGGCAAAATAATTCAAAGATTTTTTTTGGTTCTCTGATGTTTTGTAAAATTAAAATCCTACATGAAATACTTTTTAGACAAACGTTCTCTTAAACCACTTACTAGTCGTTTATTTAACAACTCGGTTAAACTGTACGGCTGAGTTTTAGATAAAAAAGAGTTGTTAATCGTTTTCACAGTTTTTTCACATTTATAGGGCTCGTTACATAGTGTATGACTGTGTGATATATATATATATTTCTACCTTTAGTAAATAAACTTTAAACAAAAGAGAAAACATTGTAAAATCACCTAAACTTTATTTTCATTTGATCTGTTGAAACTATGGACACTGTAGTGTTTGATATATTCTTCTATTTTATGCAAATAAAAATAGAAAACACAAGTTTCTTTTAAATTAAAATCTAACGTGTGAGAACATATATACACATGGAAATTACAAATTAATTACTTTTGTATTTTTTAAATACATTATTATATATTTCACTGCTTACTGACATAATGCAGCTGACGAGTGAACGTACTTTACTCTTCAAACCTATTCAAACCTAAGAATCTCGTGTTTAGAGCGCACGAATTACGATTGAAAATTAGTTGCTTAATGCAGGAATTTCCTTTGGGATATTACAAGGAAAGTGTTATTTCACGTCAGTTGTCTAAATATAATTGACTTGACCTTACAGTCCTATATATCTTAAAGTCTATTCTGCACTCTCTTCGAATGAACTCGTTCGCGCAACCATTTGATAAGAACACAGAAAATCAACTGATTGTTCGTTTAATAAATTGATTGAGATTTCTGATGGATATGCAAGTAAGATGTACCATAGACCACCATTAATTTGAAGTAATAAGTCTTCTAACTGAACTGACCATAATTACAACACTACTGAGAGTAAATAAGTCCGTCAGAAAAAAAAAAGGTGACACCGGATACATTTTAATTAGAGCACTATTTTGTACTTGTATTTGTATGTAGAAACACCGGATACATTTTAATTAGAGCACTATTTTGTACTTGTATTTGTATGTAGAAACACCGGATACATTTTAATTAGAGCACTATTTTGTACTTGTATTTGTATGTAGAAACATCGGATACATTTTAATTAGAGCACTATTTTGTACTTGTATTTGTATGTAGAAACATCGGATACATTTTAATTAGAGCACTATTTTGTACTTGTATTTGTATGTAGAAACATCGGATACATTTTAATTAGAGCACTATTTTGTACTTGTATTTGTATGTAGAAACATCGGATACATTTTAATTAGAGCACTATTTTGTACTTGTATTTGTATGTAGAAACATCGGATACATTTTAATTAGAGCACTATTTTGTACTTGTATTTGTAAGTAGAAACATCGGATACATTTTAATTAGAGCACTATTTTGTACTTCTATTTGTATGTAGAAACATCGGATACATTTTAATTAGTGCACTATTTTGTACTTGTATTTGTATTGTAGAAACATCGGATACATTTTAATTAGAGCACTATTTTGTACTTGTATTTGTATGTAGAAACATCGGATACATTTTAATTAGAGCACTATTTTGTACTTGTATTTGTATTGTAGAAACATCGGATACATTTTAATTAGAGCACTATTTTGTACTTGTATTTGTATGTAGAAACATCGGATACATTTTAATTAGAGCACTATTTTGTACTTGTATTTGTATTGTAGAAACATCGGATACATTTTAATTAGAGCACTATTTTGTACTTGTATTTGTATGTAGAAACATCGGATACATTTTAATTAGAGCACTATTTTGTACTTGTATTTGTATTGTAGAAACATCGGATACATTTTAATTAGAGCACTATTTTGTACTTGTATTTGTATGTAGAAACATCGGATACATTTTAATTAGAGCACTATTTTGTACTTGTATTTGTATGTAGAAACATCGGATACATTTTAATTAGAGCACTATTTTGTACTTGTATTTGTATGTAGAAACATCGGATACATTTTAATTAGAGCACTATTTTGTACTTGTATTTGTATGTAGAAACATCGGATACATTTTAATTAGAGCACTATTTTGTACTTGTATTTGTATGTAGAAACATCGGATACATTTTAATTAGAGCACTATTTTGTACTTGTTTTTGTATGTAGAAACAATCTTCTAATTTGATTAAATAATTAGTTTCAGTTTTCTAATTTGAAATTTAATGAGATTCTAAAAGTTACTGTGAAACTACTCTACGAATAAAAAATGTTATTAGAATGTACAGAACATTTTATGTAGAGCTTAAAATTAAAAATAAAAAAAACACATTATTTTATAGTTATAACGAATAGTTCTAGTAACGTGAGACTAAGTATCACAAATCATGTAGTGGGTTCAATAATTGAATTAAGAGTTTTTATTCAGTTTAAATGATTCAGATCTACATTTAATTTTTAGTGAATTTTATGCTGTTATTGTCCCTCCCTTCAGTGATTCACTTCGCTAAGCCTTTCAAGCCCACACTAAGATCTCAGAAAGAAATTTCCAAATTATTACTAATTAAACATACCTGTTTCCGGTTCACCAAAATTTAAAGATAGCGACTAACTGAAGCGAATAGGCTTAAGAATGACACAAAGTGACTTTTTGACAGACAAAGTGACTTTTTCCTAATCAAATAATTTTATTCAGCAGTGCTATCGTAGAATGTGATAGATTTATGTCAAATGAGATTAGATAAATGGTCCTATTCACCAAACTCGAGCTTAGTTCTTCAAGTGAATTGTTCTTCTAATAGTTAAATGTTTATAAAGATTTGAGTAAATAGAAGACTTATTACAATATGATAATGAAGAGCTTTTACTTTATTGGAATGACTTTATTACGTCCGATCTGACAAAGAATATCTGAAACTAAGGTTCTTAATGCCAAAGGGTTTTCATGGGGCATTACGTGCCATTGTAAATCATTATCCTGTGTTGTCTATTTTTCAAAAAGTACAATATATTTTACGCGGACATGTGTGTTTTTGAATTTCGCGCAAAGCTACACGAGGGCTGTCCGCGCTAGTCGCCCTTACTTTAACAGTGTACGACTAGAGGAAAGGCAGCTAGTTATCACCACCCATCGCTAATTATTGGGCTACTTTTACCAATGAATAGTACAACTGACCGTCACATCATAACACCTCCACGACTGAAAGGGTCAGCATGTTTAGTGCGATGGGGATTCGAACTCGCAACTCTCTGATTACCCATCTGACCATGCCGGGCATGACGTAAGATTTCAAATAAAAAGTATTTAAAAGTAAAACAAAACGCAATCTGTGGAATTCTGATTTAAAGAAAAAAGTAGGAAAAAAACCAAATAAAAAATGGTTTATTTTGTTTATATCTTCATATATTTGTTTTTCTCTGTGATTTTATCTGAATGCTATAATGTTAAAAAAAAAAATAAGGGTTTTGTTGGATGTCCACCACGTTTCATGTTCCAGGCAATAAAAGCTTATGTAACAAAATCTGAGGGTTGCGGGTTCGAATCCCGTCACACCAAACATGCTCGCCATTTCAGCCGTTGGGGCGTTACAAGGTGATGGTCAATCCCACTATTCGTGGGTAAAAGAGTAGCCCAAGAGCTGGCGGTGGGTGGTGACGGCTAGTTGCCTTCCCTCTATTCTTACACTTCTAAATTAGGGATGGCTAGCGCAGATAGCCCTCCTGCAGTTTTGCGTGAAATTCAAAAACAAACCAAACAAATAAAAATATTTATTTGTAATGTTTTGCTCACAACTTGAAAGTCATTTATAAAAAAAGATCGTATAATCCATTAATTCTCGGATTTATTCCACGAGGTTAATTCACGAAAGGACAGTTTAATATATTTGCAAAATCCAATATGTAAATAAGATGTACGATCACTCTTAACTACGAAGAAGTGAGGTAAACACGTCACATACTTCAGATGTGAAGATGTGTCTGTGCAGCAAGGTCAAGTAAAATCATTCAAATCATTGTTTTCAAAACAGGAGTATTTCTATGGTACTCATGAACATTTGTAAAACCACTTTTATTACAAAAAATGTGCTAGTTGTCTTCTCCTAAAGTATTTTGATGGTACTCATGAACATTTGTAAAACCACTTTTATTACAATAAAATGTGCTAGTTGTCTTCTCCTAAAGTATTTCTATGGTACTCATGTACATTTGTGAAACCACTTTTATTACAAAAAATGTGCTAGTTGTCTTCTCCTAAAGTATTTCTATGGTACTCATGAACATTTGTGAAACCACTTTTATTACAAAAAAATGTGCTTGTTGTCTTCTTCTAAAGTATTTCTATGGTACTCATGAACATTTGTGAAACCACTTTTATTTAAAAAAATGTGCTAGTTGTCTTCTCCTAAAGTCTTTTTATGGTACTCATGAACATTTGTGAAACCACATTTATTATTAAAAAATGTGCTAGTTGTCTTCTCCTAAAGTATTTCTATGGTACTCATGAACATTTGTGAAACCACTTTTATTATAAAAAATGTGCTAGTTGTCTTCTCCTAAAGTATTTCTATGGTACTCATGAACATTTGTGAAACCACTTTTATTACAAAAAAATGTGCTAGTTGTCTTCTCCTAAAGTATTTCTATAGTACTCATGAACATTTGTGAAACCACTTTTATTACAAAAAAATGTGCTAGTTGTCTTCTCCTAAAGTATTTTATGGTACTCATGAACATTTGTAGAAACCACTTTATTACAAAAAAATGTGCCAATTGTCTTCTCCTAAAGTATTTCTATGGTACTCATGAATATTTGTGAAACCACTTTATTACAAAATGCTAGTTGTCTTCTCCTAAAGTATTTCTATGGTACTCATGTACATTTGTGAAATCACTTTTTATTACAAAAAATGTGCTAGTTGTCTTCTCCTAAAGTATTTCTATGGTACTCATGAACACATGTGAAACCACTTTTATTATAAAAAAATGTGCTAGTTGTCTTCTCCTAAAGTATTTCTATGGTACTCATGAACATTTGTGAAACCACTTTTATTATAAAAAAAATGTTCTAGTTGTCTTCTCCTAAAGTATTTCTATGGTACTCATGAACACTTGTGAAACCACTTTTATTACAAAAAAATGTGCTAGTTGTCTTCTCCTAAAGTATTTCTATGGTACTCATGAACATTTGTGAAACCACTTTTACTACAAAAAAATGTGCTAGTTGTCTTCTTCTAAAGTATTTCTATGGTACTCATGAACATTTGTGAAACCACTTTTATTATAAAAAATATGCTAGTTGTCTTCTCCTAAAGTATTTCTATGGTACTCATGAACATTTGTGAAACCACTTTTATTATAAAAAATGTGCTAGTTGCCTTCTTCTAAAGTATTTCTATGGTACTCATGAACATTTGTGAAACCACTTTTATTATAAAAAAATGTGCCAATTGTCTTCTCCTAAAGTATTTCTATGGTACTCATGAACATTTGTAAAACCACTTTTATTTACTTCAATTCATACAAGATACAGTAGAGAAATATATTGTATCTCAGAACAGCTAGTATAGATATTATCACTTTTATTGATAAGCAGAGAACAACGTTTCGACCTTTCTCGGTCATCTACAGGTTAAGAGAGAGTTTGAATGTCACTGTTGACGGACACATGCCTTATGAACGAGAGTATAAACGGTACAGGATTGTAGGGGGCGTTACAGTTAGATGTTAGGTTGTTAATTAGTATAGGTGTAAAGTTGTTCTTTTATATTGGTTTAACTTTGGTTTTAGTTGTTGTATAAGTAGGGTTTACGTGTGTTTACATTTGTTTCCCTATTTATTATTTGTGGGTTTTCTATGGTTATGTTGTGTTTATTTAATTTGCAGTGTTCAAAAATACGTGAAGGTGGTTTTTTGTTGTTTGAATCTAGTTTCCATTTTCTGCATGTTTCTCCGATATAGAAGTCGTGTCAGTTGTTGCATTGTATTGTATAAATAATGTTGGTGTTGTGTTTGTCAGTGTAGTTGTTTATATAGTATGGACTTTAGTTTTGTGCCTGGTTTTTGAATAAATTTGGTATTAACTGGAATGTCATATTTTGTTACCAGTTTTTCCAAATGTTGGTTATTTTTTCGCTGATGTCAGGAACATATGGTATGCAGCAGTATAAGGTTTCGTAGTCTGTTGTATCTTGGGATTTATTGTTGTTTGTTTGTTATTGGTCTAGGTGTGTACGTGTAATTTTTCCTCGTTTTTATTCAATAAATGTATTGATATTGATGAAGTGTTGTTTTATTTTGTTGATTTCATCGTTTATGTTATCAGGTGAACATAGTTTTATGGCTGTGTTTATTTGGTTTCTTAATATGTTGAGTTTTAGTTTTGTTTCATGTGCTGCATCCCAGAGTATGTATAGTCCAGTATTGGTGATGTTTCTGTGTATTCCTGTTTTGAATTGTGTATCAGTTATTGCGATCTTGAGGTTAAGAAATGATATTTGGTCAGTTTTTTCCTGTTCACAGGTGAACTTAATGTTGTAGTGTATCAAGTTAACATGGTTGAAAAACCTAAGTGTGTGTTCTGTAGATGTGAATCCAGCAATTGTATCATCAACATATCTGTACCAGTATAGTGGTGAATGTAAGGTTGAATTGATTGCTTGAGATTCAGTCTGTGTCATAAAAATGTTGACTAGAACTGGTAACACGGGATTACCCATACTTAGGCCATTTATTTGTAGGTAGTTTGGTTATTGAACATGAAGTTAGTTTTAGTGGTAATGAATTCTATAAGGATTGCTAATTGGTTGCTGGGGTGTGTATCAATGAGTTGGGGTCTGAGATACATTTTATTTCTAGTGGGTTTCTTGTCATCATGAAGAGAAACATCATATTTTGTTTTCCTCTGTCACTTTGCCCCTCACTTTGTCCTAGTGGCTACACAAAGACCTACCTGCATATGGCTACATAAAGACCTATCTGAATATGGCTACATGAAGACCTATCTGCATATGTCTACATAAAGATCTATCTGCAGGTGGCTACATAAAGACCTATCTGCATATGGCTACATAAAGACCTATCTTAATATGGCTACATGAAGACCTATCTGCATATGTCTACATAAAGATCTATCTGCAGGTGGCTACATAAAGACCTATCTGCATATGGCTACATAAAGACCTATCTACAGGTGGCTACATAAAGACCTATCTGCATATGGCTACATAAAGACCTATCTACAGGTGGCCACATACAGACCTATCTGCAGGTGGCTACATAAAGACCTATCTGCAGGTGGCTACATAAAGACCTATCTGCAAATGGCTACATAAAGACCTATCTGCATATGGCTACATAAAGACCTATCTGCAGGTGGCTACATAAAGACCTATCTGCATATGGCTACATAAAGACCTATCTACAGGTGGCTACATAAAGACCTATCTGCATATGGCTACATAAAGATCTATCTGCATGTGGCTACATACAGACCTATCTGCAGGTGGCTACATAAAGACCTATCTGCAGGTGGCTACATAAAGACCTATCTGCAAATGGCTACATAAAGACCTATCTGCATATGGCTACATAAAGACCTATCTGCAGGTGGCTACATAAAGACCTATCTGCAGGTGGCTACATAAAGACCTATCTGCATATGGCTACATAAAGACCTATCTGCAGGTGGCTACATAAAGACCTATCTGCAGGTGGCTAGACAAAGACCTATCTGCAGGTGGCTACATAAAGACCTATCTGCATATGGCTACATAAAGACCTATCTGCATATGGCTACATAAAGACCTATCTGCAGGTGGGTACATAAAGACCTATCTCCATATGGCTACATAAAGACCTATCTGCAGGTGGCTACATAAAGACCTATCTGCAGGTGGCTAGACAAAGACCTATTTGCAGGTGGCTACATAAAGACCTATCTGCAGGTGGCTACATAAAGACCTATCTGCATATGGCTACATAAAGACCTATCTGCATATGGCTACATAAAGACCTATCTACAGGTGGCTACCTCTATTGTAAACTGATAGAACGTATGAAAATAGAGGAAGAAAGTAAACGTCACTTACAAAAAACTCACGTGCTACTTGTCTAACCGACAAGTGTGATTTAAGTGTGATTTATGTGGAAGTTACTTGTGACAACAAGCTACGAACTGAGAGCCTTCAGTTACACAGCAGGAGTACACTAGCTCAGCCCCCTTTCCCACATTAAAATTAAAAATTAAACTGTTTAATCAATGTAACATATTAAAATATTTGTTGAAATCGAGAACGTTAAATGCAGTTATGGTCTATATATAAATGGCTAACTGATGCAGGTTTGTAATGGATTTAGCTCAATAATGGTTTAAACCGATCTGACATTTAAATAGACGTTATAACCTGATGGATATTTTACAGCCTTAGATGTTAAGACTCGCTATTACGACATTACATGAAATAGGCTTCTAATCACAGTTAGAGTTACACTTTACGATTATAACCTACAAAGTAAATAGAAAAACCTGGTTGAAGTAATGTTTATTGAGAACGATTCTCCACAAATTGCTGGGAACATACACCGAAAACAGTCGTTATCATTTCAGATTGAAGGACAGAGTGACTTAGAAACATTGAAAGACAGCATCATTCTAAACAAAAGTACGTTATACTATATAAAACTGATTAATGTTTGTTTGTATGATTCCAAACAAAGTGATTCTATATGATATGAAATTGTTTGGAAGTTGTTCGTAATGACGAGAAACCCACCTAAAGTAAAAAAAAATGTATTATCAAGACAGCTGGTATGGGTATTAAAACTTTAATTAGAACAAAGTAGAGAACAACGTTTTGACCTTTTTAGGTCATCTTCAGGTCAACAAAGAACCTGTCAACCTAATCCAGGCCGTTAAAGAACTCAACTCGTAATCCGAGGATCACGGATCCGAATCTCCGTCACACCAAACATGCTCGCCTTTTCAGCCGTAGGGACGTTATTATGGTACATTTAATCCCACTATTCGTGGGTAAAAGAGTAGCCCAAGAATTGGCGGTTGGTGGTGATGACTAGCTGCCTTCCTCTAGTCTTAAACTGATAAATTAGGGACGGCTAGCGCAGATAGCCCTAGTGTAGCTTTGCGTGAATTTTAAAACAAACCTCAACTTGAAGATGCCTTAAGAAGGTTGAAACTTTGTTCTTTAGTTTAATTAGAGTTTTAATATCCATACCAACCGTCTTGATAATACATGTTTGAAGCTGTTTTATTCCAAACAAAGTGAGGCTATACTATATAAAACTGATTAAACTTTGTTTGTATGGTTCCAAATAACGAGATCCTATGCTACATAAAATTATTTTGTTTGTATTATTACAAACAGAAATACGCTGTAAATTACTCTGCAAAAGTATTAAAACAAAGTCAAAAATTAGATTTCAGGAAGAACAATGGAAGGTAAACAACAGGTGAAACATGAAATGTAAACAACATGTGAAACATGAAAGGTAAACAACAGGTGAAACATGGAAGGTAAACAACAGGTGAAACATGGAAGGTAAACAACAGGTGAAACATGAAAGGTAAACAACAAGTGAAACATGAAAGGTAAACAACAGGTGAAACATGAAAGGTAAACAACAGGTGAAACATGGAAGGTAAACAACAGGTGAAACATGGAAGGTAAACAACAGGTGAAACAAGAAAGGTAAACAACAAGTGAAACACGAAAGGTAAACAACAGGTGAAACATGAAAGGTAAACAACAGGTGAAACATGGAAGGTAAACAACAGGTGAAACATGAAAGGTAAATAACAAGTGAAACACGAAAGGTAAACAACAGGTAAAACATGAAAGGTAAACAACAGGTGAAACATGGAAGGTAAACAACAGGTAAAACATGGAAGGTAAACAACAGGTGAAACATGGAAGGTAAACAACAGGTGAAACATGGAAGGTAAACAACAGGTGAAACATGAAAGGTAAACAACAAGTGAAACACGAAAGGTAAAAAAACAACAGGTGAAACATGAAAGGTAAACAACAGGTGAAACATGAAAGGTGAACAACAGGTGAAACATGGAAGGTAAACAACAGGTGAAACATGAACATTTTACTAATGATTATTTATAAAACAGAAACTCAGTAAAATTACTTGAGTTTAGGAAATAGTTAATATTTCATGTGTTGATTTAATAACTGCAGACAATCTTTCAGGCATTATTATAACATATTTAATCAAAATGTCTTTTGGAATTGTACTTCAAATGTCTATAATACATTCTCATATTTGAAAGTTACTTTTGATCTGATCTGCTAAATTGGGTTGAGATCGGGACTTTGTGGGGGCCATTGCCTTATTTGAATGACTCCAGCAGCTTCTTTCTTTTTATTTAATAATTTTTGTATAGGTTGGAGGAGTGTTTGGGATCATTACCTTCTTGATAGTAGAATCCTTTACCACTAATATACAAACCTATTGGTAAACCATTACAGATTAGTATTTGATCCAATGGCCCATTATTCCACCTATTTTATAATATCACGTTTAGCCTCAGCAGGAAACACCCATTGTCACCCCATGCTTCATGGTAGGTGCTATGGATTGAGGTAAGTGTCTTTCACCTTTCTTGAGCTGGACATACAACCTACGCTTTGAACCAAATATTTCAAACTTGACCTTGTCCGTCAATAATATCCATTTCAATCATCAGCAGTGTAGGTTTTATATCTTTCAGTGAACTCAGTCTCTTGACAATATGTGAACATCGAAGTAAAGTTTTCTTTAAACTGCTACACGACCACAATTGAATTCTTGTTTGTTTTTCTAGATACTGTAGATCTGGTCACTTTTCTGTCACTTAGTACCAAGTTGTTTATCTCATACTTAAGATCAATGGCTACATAAACAAAGATACTTAACATCAGTATCATTGTGTTTAGGTTTTCTGCCTCTTCCTTTCATATTTTCAAACTTACTAATCTCACAATCTAGGGTGTACTTGATAATGTTTTAGAAGGATTTCAAGTCTACAGCATTTTGTCAGAAAGTCTATCCAGCATCACGTAAAATTTGTATATGAACTCTCTGCCCTACTGACAATTCTCTCTGCTCTACTCACAATTCTCTACGCTTTCTGGGCCATGATAATAAGTTTTATTTGTGAAATGTTATTAAATTGATGTATCCTAGCAGCTCTTATCTAGTAGCTCTTAACCAGTTTATATTTACAGAAGACAAGAAGAATGTACAAATCATTACAAACAAACTGTAAGTAATTATATATAGCATAGTATCTTTTTATTAGGAATCACACAAACAAACTGTAAGTAATTATATATAGCATAGTATCTTTTTATTAGGAATCACACAAACAAACTGTAAGTAATCATATATAGCATAGTATCTTTTTATTAGGAATCACACAAACAAACTGCAAGTAATCATATATAGTTTTGTGTCTTTTTATTAGGAATCACACAAACAAACTGTAAGTAATTATATATAGTATAGTATCTTTTATTAGGAATCACACAAACAAACTGTAAGTAATCATATATAGTTTTGTGTCTTTTTATTAGGAATCACACAAACAAACTGTAAGTAATCATATATAGTATAGTGTTTTTTTTTATTAGGAATCACACAAACAAACTGTAAGTAATTATATATAGTATAGTGTTTTTTTTATTAGGAATCACACAAACAAACTGTAAGTAATTATATATAGTATAGTGTTTTTTTTATTAGAATCACACAAACAAACTCTAAAACACTTTATACAGTAAATTACTGTGCATAACTGTTAGTACGAGAGAACATTTTGTTATTCTTTCCATGTCATGTGGCTGATTCTTGCATACCCTTACAGAATGTAAATTTCAACACTATGATGATGTTTCACTGATCCATGTTGACAATTGAATGAACCAGAGTGAGAACACTTATCATTGTTTAGAGTTCCCTTATACTTGTATCAAGGACATGATATAATGGTTCTGCTTGAATGAACGTTCTGATCAAAATAAATGCTTTAAAATACATCTTCAAATATTGTAAAATGATATATATAGTTAATATGTATACGCATACAGTGTTTTCGTAAGCTATACGGAAATGATTTTGGCTATACAAATAAGGAAACCACGTGAAAACCACAACCGATATCAACTAGTGGTGGAACAGCATGTGCACGGAGTACATTCTCACATTGTTTGACGTTTTGTAGGTAGTGTGCTGCCACCTGAACTGGGGAGGAATATGCACAGCCCACTATGGCGCAAAATATTTGTGTACTTGGAGTTCTCCAGACAGGAATACGCTCTGTATTTTATGACATTGAAATAAATACAAATAAATATAGAACAACTCAGGGTATTAAGGCCATCTAGAAAATGACTTTAAACACTTTAGAAATAAAAACTGTTATTTCATTACGAATAAGATCTACATTGTTTATTAATCATACAGTGTCAACAATAGTCAAACACTTTAGAAATAAAAACTGTTATTTAATTACGAATAAGATCTTATTGTTTATTAATCATACAGTGTCAACAATAGTCAAACGCTTTAGAAATAAAAACTGTTATTTTATTACGAATAAGATCTATATTGTTTATTAATCATACAGTGTCAACAATAGTCAAACACTTTAGAAATAACAACTGTTATTTAATTACGAATCAGATCTATATTGTTCATGCCTTGTATAGTACCAGTAATACCTAAACACTTTGGTAATGAAAGGACTTAATTCGTCAAAGATGGAAACAACTAGTTAAATGCTCTACCCTCAAAGTACAGCGTATGTTGTTTTTTTTTAAAGTTATGTAATCAATTTATAAATGTTGGCAGGTGGTTCAAGCGCTCGATTATCAATCTGCTTTTGAATCCCTCCTACATCAAACATTTTTCTCTTTTAGCTGTAGGGACGTTATAACGTTTCAGTCAATCCCAAGAATTGCATAATTTTGAGGCAACGTTCACAATAAGCATAGACATGTTTAACAAAAACAGAAGAGACCCCCATACTGGTTTGACGAACCAGAACCAACGATAACAACAAGTATATTTTACTGTAGTGTTCGTAGTGGACGAGTAGTCAAAGAGTTCGTTGTAGGCAGTAATAACTAGCTGCGTTGTAGGCAGTAATAACTAGCTGCGTTGTAGGCAGTAATAACTAGCTGCCTTTCCTCTAATTTTTGTTAAATTAGGGACGGCCAGCGCAGATAGTCCCCGTGTAGCTTTGCGCGAAATTCGAAAACTAACCAAACAAACAATATCCAAGAAAATTGAAAACGAAAATTCACGTAAAATATACACACACAAACACATATACACATATTAGTCCATACAAGAACAATCTATCCTGTTCAAGATACCAGTACCTGTTATGTTTCAAACATCTTGTATCGCTGGCATATGTGTATATACTCATGGAACGTGTGTAACTAATTCTTTAATAATAACTCTCTTATTTTCTAGAATACAGCACCATTTGCGAATCAAACTCATGTCACGTGCTTGCAGCTGTTACCATCATGTGACTAAGATGAAGCCCATTTCTCTCAGCGAAGCATGACTTTTGTGTATATATCTTTACAGGCAGTTTCATATCGTCTGCTGACCGTGATTAATCTAATATCTTTAAACGCTTCCTAGGACGATCTGTAGAATTTACGTTTTGACAGCATTAACTTTATTAGACAGCGAATCAAATAGAAACTAGCTGCAGGTTTAGAGATACTTCAAACACTTACAGATTTTCCTAACGATGGTTACTTTTGTATATTAACTCGAGAATCTAAATCACAACGCAAGAATAATTTATCAGTCTGGATTATGCCACAGTTACTGACAATAGCTGGACACTTTAGTTTATAATGTCCGTAAATCTTATGGTAAACAATAGTTGAACATCTTTAGTGTGTGTTGTTTATAAATGATGCGAGTGTTGACAATATGAAGATATATATTATAACAACATAAAAGTTTCAGGAAACATACCAAGAAGTAATATTGTGGATACACTAACACTTTGTTTTAAAAGTGACACACAGTATATTAATATATGATGTGCCTTACGTTAAGTGAACACACTGTGGTTTCTCTTCACAAAGTTACAACCTAACGCTTCGAAGAGTATGTTTTAGTTCTCTTTTTCACCTATAGAGGTCGTAATGATACTTATTTATTGTTTCGTTTTAATGTCAAATTCATTTTTCAACACATGTATATTGTACTGAGGTTTTCCAAGATCTGTTTAAACTAGAAATCGAAAAATTGTATAATATTCTAAAGGTTTTCATAAACAAAGGAAAATCATGTTAAATCAATTCAGTGGCTCTACAGTATATATGTCGTTTGTTGTTAATCGCAAAGCTATACAACGGGTTATCTAATCTCGGTTTTTAGCGTTATAAGTTCTTACTGCTCAGCCAGTTGCTTTTGGAATCAACCACTCGAGTACAAGCATTTTATGGTTAACACAAAATACCCTAGCGGCCGACCTTAAAACTAGCTGGGATAAAGACCGAATGAAGATGAAATGTGAAGATGAAATATACAGTACTTTGTGGTAATGTATATATGATCACCGAGTTAGAATGAGGCTTAATTAGGTGCTTTAAGTTACACACTAGAATGCTGTCGGTGTAAACTGAAGAATTAGTATTTGTAACCGAATAATGTGTTTCTCAGAAATCGACGTTGGATTAATGTATATATTAACGGAAATACCGTTAATAATAATACGACTTGCGACGTAAAGAATGTTCTATTTCGCAAGGTTTAACAAATTTCTTCGAGCTCTGCATAATTTTGATACCAAGAAAAGACGTCACTTCTACATAATGACTCAAACAAACCAGATGTATTCTGTATGATGTGTGTATACGGTTGATTCAGTGTAATGAGTTAAAACAAGGATGATTTCTGGATAATGGATCAATTATGCATAAAAGGTGGAGTCTAAAAGAATTACCACACCTATTGTTTCTGCATAACAAGCTGAGATAGGATCGAATGTATGTAGTACAGGTGAGTTATGCTTAAAGGATTGTAGGACGTGCAGAACAGAACCTGATAGTGGAAAGGAGTACACGGACAGTGTGATACGACATTGATAGGACATTTATTTCCCTGTGTTATGCTGAATATACGTTATTTAGAATAGCACTCCGTTATGCAGAATTTACTGGTAGGATAAATCAATATGCATAGTTTATCTTTTATGTAAACCGAACTCGTTATGTAAAATCTATCCGTATTTTAAGTCATTGTGTAGAATCGATATATATATATACATATCAAATATCGTACTGTTATGAATAGTTTGAAGAAGTTATAGAAATTATGCGATTTCTATATTAACAATTATTAGTGTATTTATACTTTATTTTTTATTAAACTATCTACGAAAATAGCAGAATTTAAAAGTTAACTATACATGTTCGAGGGGTGATCATTCCAAAGAGCATTATATGAATCTATACACCTGACAAACATAACTACAAAAGCTTTAATTTATAGAAGGTCTGAACACGCACGAAACGATCATTAGACAAGGTGTAATGTATCGCATATGATTTCGGACAAAGTCTCGCTCAATACGTGACACAAAATTAGTAGAATACAGTTCGTGTAAAGAAATTGGCAGAGATAAATAGAAAATGACAATAACGTAAATGTATGGATGACGTAACGTATTTTAACATAAATGTATAGATGACGTAACTTATTTTAACATAAATGTATAGATGACGTAACTTATTTTAACGTAACTGTATAGATGACGTAACTTATTTTAACGTAAATGTATAGTTGACGTAACTTATTTTAACGTAAATGTATAGATGACGTAACTTATTTTAACGTAAATGTATAGATGACGTAACTTATTTTAACGTAAATGTATAGATGACGTAACTTATTTTAACGTAAATGTATAGTTGACGTAACTGATTTTAACGTAAATGTATAGTTGACGTAACTTATTTTAACGTAAATGTATAGATGACGTAACTTATTTTAACGTAAATGTATAGTTGACGTAACTTATTTTAACGTAAATGTATAGATGACGTAACTTATTTTAACGTAAATGTATAGATGACGTAACTTATTTTCCGATTGGAATATGATAACGTTATTCATCAAAGAGGGTTAATGTATTTAATCTGTTTGTTTTTAAAATGTGTTGTGCACTGCAACGGTATGAGTAAGACTAGTTTCGTCGTGTGTTAAGTGTTGTTCCACCAACGTTTCTCATTTCATAATGACGTATTTTATTTTTCGAGAAAAGATAATTAAGGTGAATCTTGCTTATTTGAAACAATAACACTGTTAGAAGTTAGCGTTATCAGTTTGCATTGTGTCTTCATCCCCAGCATACTCACTTTCCCTCATGACACTAAAAAACAGGGTTTTGATACACGTGGTGAGCAGAGCACGAACAGCTCTGATAAAACCAGTAGTTCATATACAAGGACATGAATAAACCCAAAAGTTGAAAATGTAAATACTTGATATTTGTTGTACCTTATGTCTGATTAATGACCGGTTGTATAACACATTATCCTGTTTTGATTACTTTGTTTGGTTTTGAATTTCGTGCAAAACTACAGTAGAGATATCTGCGCTAGCCGTCCCTAATTTAGTAGTGTAGAACTACAGAGAAAGCTGGTCATCACCACCCAATGCCAGTTCATGGACCACTCTTTTACTAACAGATAGGGGGATCGACCATCATGTTATAACGTCACCACAACTGGAGGAAGAACTCGTTTTGATGTGAGAGGAATTCGAACCCGTGACCCTCAGATTATTAGTCGAGGTTTCAAGCCACCTAGCCATGCTGGGCCTCTCATGTTTTATCTTCATTATCAACAATTTTCATATTACTGAGAAACTAAAAGCTCACTTGTATTCTTAACACATTTTGCAAAATAATTACACTGTGGTCAAGAAATTACACCTTGTGGTTTATGTTTTAGAAACAATAGTTTAATTACAAGTTTTGTAAGAATATAATGTAAGTTTATAAGTAAGTGTTCGGTTCATAGGAATGTACATTTTGGTGGTAACATCCATTGTAACTGGATTATTATTAAGCACTTCCAACCCAGTCTAATCTCTTTGAGATTCTCAAGAATTAGAACCACACTTCAAATACTAGAAAAATTCCTTTATTCAGTTCTAATTTCTGAATTCCAGAAACTTTTCTTCATTCAGTTCTAATTTCTGAATACCAAAAAAATTCCTTTATTCAGTTCTAATTTCTGAATACTAGAAAATTTCCTTCATTCAGTTCTAATTTCTGAATACCAAAAAAATTCCTTTATTCAGTTCTAATTTCTGAATACTAGAAAATTTCCTTCATTCAGTTCTAATTTCTGAATATCAAAAAAAATCCTTTATTCAATTCTAATTTCTGAATACTAGAAAATTTTCTTCATTCAGTTCTAATTTCTGAATACCAAAAAAATTTCTTTACGCAGTTCTAATTTCTGAATACTAGAAAATTTTCTTCATTCAGTTCTAATTTCTGAATACCAAAAAAATTCCTTTATTCAGTTCTAATTTCTGAATGCTAGAAAATTTTCTTCATTCAGTTCTAATTTCTGAATATCAAAAAAATTCCTTTATTCAGTTCTAATTTCTGAATTCCAGAAACTTTTCTTCATTCAGTTCTAATTTCTGAATACCAAAAAAATTCCTTTATTCAGTTCTAATTTTTCTAAAGAAAATTTTCATTATATAGTTCTAATTTTTGAATTCTAGAAAGCATGAATTACTGAGATGAGATTATCAGATTCAGAATGTATGAATCTGATTCTTAGTCGAAACTGATTCAGTTTCTGAGTTGTACCAAAGAAGCACTTCAAACATTTATTGGAATTATTCAAATGTATTATGTACTGCTTGATAATCGTCTCTTCGCCAATTTAGGAAGAGTTGGCATTTGTTTATATTATTTAATAACCCTATCTTTGTCCTTAGTATTTTTAAATAACCCTGTGTGTGGTCACATGCAAAGGTTCACACATTTCTAGACACGCCTAGAGACCAATGATTACTGTCACGATAAAACTGGAATCGCAGCAATCAAATTTGACCATATACTCACCAAATATTCCATTGCTAAATCACTAAACGTTTGATCTACTTAGACATAGTCTTGGAAGGTCTGAAAACGTTTCTGTGGTCGAAATTTATCTCGCCACTCTTTGCACGATACTGCTAAAATAGAAATTGTGGTATTGGACAATAATACGTAAAAATAGCCTTTAGTCTGTGCCCGATCGATGAAAAAGGAAATAGTTCTAATGAAAAGTAGGAAGTACATTCAATTTTGAATAATGACAACATAACAAAGCAAGTCACAATGTTAATTGTTGTTATTCCTTTCGCGTGCTCTCGTAGCATATATGAAGTTTATGTTAATTAGGCCCTGAAACAACTGGAACAATAAGACCAAGAAAACTCTTTATTATCTGTAAGACTTGTATATCTTAATTTACAAATTGATACAACATACATGATTCGATCATATGAGTTGAAACTGTCTCTTTGTTCGATAAATCAAAAGATAGTTATTGCATATGATAACGATATGTCGTTCTCACCGTTTCTGAAACTCACTCTTGGAAAAGTAGTAATCAAGTGACATTTCAGTGAAACTATTTTCGTTTCTAGTTTCGTAAGAACAACGTTTAAGTTATTTATTATAGTTTTAGAAATTTCTAAAGACACAGTATAACAGAAAATAGTCAGGTAAGGACTTAGGTGACCTCTTGTACCAAAATACTGACATCTTTCTCTGTTGACCTTTCCCAATTGACCGGCATAAATAATTACATCACAGTCTTTTTCTTTGACAATAAATGATTCTTTAAAACAAATGTCAAATAATATGAATTACATGAGTTAAAGATTGGTAATGAAGTACAATAAAAATCCATGAGGTTATAATGGTGGGAAGAATGATGCAGAGAGAAAGTTGTTGTCATTCAGATGACAGTTAGAACTGATGTGATGATCAACAGAAGACAGTTAGAACTGATGTGATGATCAACAGATGATAGTTAAAACTGATGTGATGATCAACAGATGACAGTTAGAACTGATGTGATGATCAACAGATAACAGATAGAACTGGTGTGATGATCAACAGATGACAGATAGAACTGTTGTGATGATTAACAGATGACAGTCAGAACTGATGTGATGATCAACAGATGACAGTTAGAACTGGTGTGATGATCAACAGATGACAGTTAGAACTGATGTGATGATCAACAGATGACAGTTAGAACTGATGTAATGATCAACAGATGACAGTTAGAACTGTTGTGATGATTAACAGATGACAGTTAGAACTGGTGTGATGATCAACAGATGACAGTTAGAACTGTTGTGATGATCAACATATTAGAGTTAGAACTGATGTGATTATTAATAGATGACAATTAGAACTTGTGTGACGATCAACAGATGACAGTTAGAACTGTTGTGATGATCAACATATTAGAGTTAGAACTGATGTGATTATTAATAGATGACAATTAGAACTGGTGTGACGATCAACAGATGACAGTTAGAACTGATGTGATGATTAACAGATGCAACAACTGGGTCTTGATGGTAAGAATATCTGGAGCTGAAAAGAACAAACGTATAATTTGGTGCATGATAAACTAATGAAATAACCACCAACATATCGCTTAGTGTTGTCATTAACAAAAATAGTGTTGAAAACGAGTTAATAAAAAGTTGTTGAAGTGATTTCATTTTATGTGCATGAAATAGTTTGACAGATAAAGTCTTGTTATATTAACGTAGTCATGAAAAAACGTAGTAAATTTTTAATGTAATAAGCAGAGTGATGAACATAATTGGTATTTTCAACGTGACTGGTGTTTTATGCACAACAGGTTAAATGGCCAGTCAGTGCTCACCATTCTCCAAATGTAGTTCTTCTTAACTAATACTGATCAAAGGGAAAGCAGCTGGTCAAGAGCAATGGTTTTAATTACTAAAGAGAGCCACAAGTCTGGATAACAATCAACTCTTATTCACTTTATAAATGACGAAGATTTAGATGTACATATCTCCTCTAGACATAATATCCTCTCCGAAATAATATTTTATTTGTGCATAATCACAAAGGGCTATCTGTGCTTTACCCACTAAGGGTACGGAAACTCGGTTTCTAGCATTTAATGTCAACAGACTTACTGCTGTGCTTCTGGGTGGTTCTATTTTTTATAGATAAGAAAAGAAAGTGAATCGAAGTAATATTTCTGTGGATAAGAAGTAAAATTAAGACCAAAACAAAGGTAAGAATGAGTTTATATCTTTTGGTAGAAGTGAAAGTAAGACCAAAACAAAGGTAAGAATGAGTTTATATCTTTTGGTAGAAGTGAAAGTAAGACCAAAACAAAGGTAAGAATGAGTTTATATCTTTTGGTAGAAGTGAAAGTAAGACCAAAACAAAGGTAAGAATGAGTTTATATCTCTTGGTAGAAGTGGAAGTAAGACCAAACAACGGTAAGAATAAGTTTATATCTTTGGTAGAAGTGGAAGTAAGACCAAAACAAAGGTAAGAATGAGTTTATATCTTTGGTAGAAGTGAAAGTAAGACCAAAACAAAGGTAAGAATGAGTTTATATCTTTGGTAGAAGTGGAAGTAAGACCAAAACAAAGGTAAGAATGAGTTTATATCTTTGGTAGAAGTGAAAGTAAGACCAAAACAAAGGTAAGAATGAGTTTATATCTTTGGTAGAAGTGGAAGTAAGCCCAAAACAAAGGTAAGAATGAGTTTATATCTTTGGTAGAAGTGGAAGTAAGACCAAAACAAAGGTAAGAATGAGTTTATATCTTTGGTAGAAGTGAAATTAAGACCAAAACAAAGGTAAGAATGAGTTTATATCTTTCGGTAGAAGTGAAAGTAAGACCAAAACAAAGGTAAGAATGAGTTTATATCTTTGGTAGAAGTGGAAGTAAGACCAAAACAAAGGTAAGAATGAGTTTATATCTTTGGTAGAAGTGAAAGTAAGACCAAAACAAAGGTAAGAATGAGTTTATATCTGGAGTTCTTTAGGTAGAAGTAAAAGTAAGACCAAAACAAAGGTAAGAATGAGTTTATATCTGGAGTTCTTTAGAATGAGTTTATATCTGAGTTCTTTAAAATGAGTTTATATCTGGAGTTCTTTAGAATGAGTTTATATCTGGAGCTCTTTAGGTAGAAGTGAAAGTAAGACGAGTTTATATCTAAAGTTCTTTCGGTAGAAGTGAAAGTAAGACCAAAAAAAAAAGGTAAGAATGAGTTTATATCTGGAGTTCTTTTGGTAGAAGTGAAAGAGTTTCGAGATAATGTTTCAATTTCGTAGATAAGAAGTGAAAGTGACTCGGTATAATGTTTTGACTTTATGGGTAAGAAGTGAAAGTGTCTCGGTATAATGTTTTGACTTTATGGGTAAGAAGTGAAAGTGTCTCGGTATAATGTTTTGACTTTATAGGTAAGAAGTGAAAGTGTCTCGGTATAATGTTTTGACTTTATAGGTAAGAAGTGAAAGTGACTCGGTATAATATTTTGATTTATAGATAAGAAGTGAAAGTGACTCGAGATAATGTTTTGACTTTATGGGTAAGAAGTGAAAGTGTCTCGGTATAATATTTTGATTTATAGATAAGAAGTGAAAGTGACTCGAGATAATGTTTTGACTTTATGGGTAAGAAGTGAAAGTCTCGGTATAATATTTTGATTTATAGATAAGAAGTGAAAGTGACTCGAGATAATGTTTTGACTTTATGGGTAAGAAGTGAAAGTGTCTCGGTATAATATTTTGACTTTATAGGTAAGAAGTGAAAGTGACTCGGTATAATGTTTTGACTTTATGGGTAAGAAGTGAAAGTGTCTCGGTATAATGTTTTGACTTTATAGGTAAGAAGTGAAAGTGACTCGGTATGTTTTGACTTTATGGGTAAGAAGTGAAAGTGTCTTTAATATTTTGACTTTATGGGTAAGAAGTGAAAGACTCGGTATAATATTTTGATTTATAGATAAGATAAGTGACTGAGATAATGTTTTGACTTTATAGGTAAGAAGTGAAAGTGACTCGGTATAATGTTTTGACTTTATGGGTAAGAAGTGAACGTGTCTCGGTATAATGTTTTGACTTTATAGGTAAGAAGTGAAAGTGTCTCGGTATAATGTTTTGACTTTATAGGTAAGAAGTGAAAGTGACTCGGTATAATATTTTGACTTTATAGGTAAGAAGTGAAAGTGACTCGGTATAATGTTTTGACTTTATGGGTAAGAAGTGAAAGTGTCTCGGTATAATGTTTTGACTTTATAGGTAAGAAGTGAAAGTGACTCGGTATAATGTTTTGACTTTATGGGTAAGAAGTGAAAGTGTCTCGGTATAATATTTTGACTTTATGGGTAAGAAGTGAAAGTGACTCGGTATAATATTTTGATTTATAGATAAGAAGTGAAAGTGACTCGAGATAATGTTTTGACTTTATAGGTAAGAAGTGAAAGTGACTCGGTATAATGTTTTGACTTTATGGGTAAGAAGTGAAAGTGTCTCGGTATAATATTTTGACTTTATGGGTAAGAAGTGAAAGTGACTCGGTATAATATTTTGATTTATAGATAAGAAGTGAAAGTGACTCGAGATAATGTTTTGACTTTATAGGTAAGAAGTGAAAGTGACTCGGTATAATGTTTTGACTTTATGGGTAAGAAGTGAAAGTGTCTCGGTATAATGTTTTGACTTTATGGGTAAGAAGTGAAAGTGTCTCGGTATAATGTTTTGACTTTATAGGTAAGAAGTGAAAGTGTCTCGGTATAATGTTTTGACTTTATAGGTAAGAAGTGAAAGTGACTCGGTATAATATTTTGATTTATAGATAAGAAGTGAAAGTGACTCGAGATAATGTTTTGACTTTATGGGTAAGAAGTGAAAGTGTCTCGGTATAATATTTTGATTTATAGATAAGAAGTGAAAGTGACTCGAGATAATGTTTTGACTTTATGGGTAAGAAGTGAAAGTGTCTCGGTATAATATTTTGACTTTATGGGTAAGAAGTGAAAGTGACTCGGTATAATATTTTGATTTATAGGTGAGAAGTGAAAGTGACTCGGTATAATGTTTTGACTTTATGGGTAAGAAATGAAAGTGTCTCGGTATAATATTTTGACTTTATAGGTAATAAGTGAAAGTGACTCGGTATAATATTTAGATTTTATAGGCAAGAAGTGAAAATGACTACATATAATATTTTTATTTTATAGGTAGGAAGTGAAAGTGACTCGTTATAATGTTTTCATTTTATAGGTAGGAAGTGAAAGTGACTCGAGATAATGTTTTTATTTTATAGGTATAGGTAAGAAGTGAAAGTGACTCGATATAATGTTTTTATTTTATAGGTAGGAAGTGAAAGTGACTCGATATAATGTTTTCATTTTATAGGTAGGAAGTGAAAGTGACTCGAGATAATGTTTTTATTTTATAGGTATAGGTAAGAAGTGAAAGTGACTCGATATAATGTTTTCATTTTATAGGTAGGAAGTGAAAGTGACTCGAGATAATGTTTTTATTTTATAGGTATAGGTAAGAAGTGAAAGTGACTCGATATAATGTTTTTATTTTATAGGTAGGAAGTGAAAGTGACTCGATATAATGTTTTCATTTTATAGGTAGGAAGTGAGAGGGAACCGAGTTGTAACGCAGACTATATGTTTTTAAAGTAGGTCAGCTAGTGGAAAATATTTTTTACTTTTCTTTAGGTCGGACATATAACATATACAATTCAGAATAAAAAAATCCAAGGTCAACTTATAAAATTATGAGACAAACACAGAAATATTGATTGTGACCAATTATTATACACTTTACGTGTTTGGAATTAACCACAAAGCTACAAAATGGGCTATCTGTGCTATGCCCACCACGGGTATCAAAACCCGGTCTCTAGCGGTGAGGGTCCGCAAATATTCCGCTGTGCCACTTAAAGGAGGTCAGGCTAGCTAAACGTACTGTTTATGTTTAACACAGCTAAACTACTGTTTATGTTTAACACATACACTTTCCTGGTTACATGTTAGATTTAGTGACATTGTGAGATAATTGTATGCCACAGAATAGAGCCATTCTTTACTCAGAGTTCTTTTACTCTCCATGTTATCTTCGACTGCATCAAACAACACAACCGATCACTGAGGTCACAGTATTAATTCACGAACCTCTATTTTAATATTTCTATTCATAAAAAGAAACACTATTACATAGTCTAAGTATTCAGAAAGGGAAGACATTTTAATTCAATGAAAAATAACAAAAACAGAAAACGTATTAATTGTGACTTGTTTTTCTTTTCCTCATCAAAGTTTATAATTTCAGTGAAGAAAACCAAGAATCAGTGATCGACTAAGAGACCTAATCTACTATTTGTGTTTCTACTCCTCTGTACCCAATTTCGCTGAATTCGCAGCTCATCAGTACTGCTTGGCAAAATGGGTGATGAATACATATTTAATATTTATTCTCAAACTTGTGTACAACACGGTTATTCTCAAAATTCAGTTTTTTTTTAAAAGTTGCCTTTATATCAAATCCCGAAACTTAAAATATAATTTAAGAAATAAAGATGCTAACAAGAAAGTCGGATAGCTATCAAATGATTAACGTCAGTAGAAATAAGGATGGTTTAATTTTATGTAAGAACAACATCCGTTTCCCTCGATGTCTCAGGGTTTATGCGCATGATATCTACAACATGTATTTTTATAATTTGTAGTCCAGGGAATTCGTTTTTATCAAAACGACTAAATCTATATTTATTTCACATTCAAAACATTTATTTTCAGGATTTCCGTGTAAGAGAATCATCTCTACTTTGTGTTTTAAATGAATTACACTTCGCGAAATTCGACTTTCGATAACCTTTGGTCTGAAAACGATCCTACAAGATCCATTAATCCCTTTTGTCTCTACAGGATCCACTAATCATAACCTTTTGTGTCTACAGGATCCACCGATCATAACCTTTTGTGTTTACAGGATCCAATAATCATAACCTTTTGTGTCTACAGGATCCACCAATCATAACTTTACTTGTCAAATGTTTTGTATTTGTCACTTGTTTAATCTTAACTTTCGTCCGGCACTCTGTGTAGGTTATAAATCTGGGAAACATTTATTGTTACTTTAATTGTGCTACAAGTATGTAGTACGTTCAATATTCTTCCTCGCTGATATTTAACAAAGTTACTGATTCTTTATAGTTTTCTTTTCATGGATTTACTGGTTTTTAAATACTTATCTTTAGGTTTATGAAAGAATAATTCGAATCAGCAATCAATGTATTGTAATTCAATAATCGAAATAGAAACTTTTTGAACGAAATTCATTACCTTAAACATAATGCTAATTTTTATCTGTATGACTTATTCCCATTTATTATTTATATGTTCAACAAATATTTGGGAAATTGTTGACGTTCTTAAAACCTAAGATAATAAGATAATTATCCATTAACCAAGTTGACCATTTGCATAAGTTTTTCTTTAAGGTGTTCCACTATTTATGGAAAAATACTTCAGAAACGCAAACTTTGTAATTCACGGCGCTAAGAATAAAAACTTCACCAATTTTCTTTCTTTACATTAGCGAAAAACTGAAGCAATGAAACCTTATGTTCCTTTAAAGGTATTTATAAAACACTTTAAGCACACTTCTCTTCCCATGTGTGATGTGAACCTAATAGAACAAAGTCTTTAGAAACTAGAGACAAGTCACTGAACACGATATTTTAAAGGCATTCAAAAATTCATGTACAGAAACGGTTACATATCATTCGTTTTTACTCCGGACAAACAATGTTTGTTTCAAGTTGTCACGCTTACAGATGAAATAATACTGTATTTAACACTTTATACAAACGTACATGTCATAAAACAATAGTGTTAGACCTGACACTTTTGTAATCTAGACCCCTTCGGGAATTTCAAGAATTAGAACAATAGTATTCCGATCAAACCGTATTTGCCACATCCATTACCGACGGCGCGTTTGGCCTATTTCAGACCTCCACGCCGAATGGAATACAACAAACACAACAATGTTCAGAACGCTGCTTATATAGGGAATTTCATACAACACTTTTTAAGATGTGTTCGCCTTTCACAAACCTGCAAAGAATTACTACAATGACATGTTTCACAATACATTAATATTAGGCGTAACAATATTTTCTTATGACATGTATAACTGTAATTACAGGCTTCTGAAAGTCGTACGCATTATAACAATTTTATGCAAAGGGGATGGACCACATACGTGTTGTGAGAATAATCCAATAGATGATATTTTATGTTTTGGAAAGTTGCGGTACCTTGTTTTTTTCGGTTTCTTACTTTTGCAAATTTGATAAATATTTCTCAGAACTAAAGAGAAGTTTGGGATATTTATTATTGAACACATGTAGAAATAACGTTCCACCACTGACTTCGGTCACATGCAAAGGTCAAAGTTGTCATGCCTAGTTGAGCAACACCAGTAGGTTAATTTTACCACTATTCATCTCTTTATTGTATAGGAAGAGAACCTAAAGAGAATTAGAAATGATCTGTTATTTATTATAGTTAGATGCTACTCGATTTTAACTTTTTCCACACACGGGGAAGGAATAGTTCTAACATCACTCACTACGTGGCGCTTTGACTTTTCTTGATAAGCTAGAATGATCAAAATGGCTGAAGTATTTTAATATTTGAATGCCGGCATACAAAGTGAGACTTTAATTTAATTGGTGTTGTCTTTTGTGCCATTGTACCTACACTTTTTATTTACGTATATTAGTCGCGAGGTTTGGCTACTGCGACTAAACTTTCATGTATTGTGGTCATACTTCTGGCGACGACCCCCAGGACTGTCCGGATACATCTCAACTATTGCTTCTGTTCGCATCTCCTGTGGAAAAGAAGGAACTTCACAGACATGGCCTCGCTGTGCGTGAAGATTGTTGTGCTTTGGACATTGATTGTGGACAATCACAAGATCGTCCAAGGTTCCTTCTCTGTTCCTGCGTAGGTGAGGGGGTAGTGGGGGTTGGGGAGGTGGAGGTAGATCAGGACTTTCACTACCTCTGTGGTAACTACAGAATGGATGGTGTTGACTACCATCAGGTAAAATCGTAATTGCTACTGGTCTAGTGGGCGGAGATCTTGGGCTGTGGTCCTCTGCTCTGTTCACTGAACAACCACCATTAGGGTACTTATCAAACACGGAAGAATCGAGCTCTGGCACGTGACATCCGTCTTCTTGTTCTTCCTCTTGTACTTCCTTTTTATCATTCTTTCGAGATCTCATCTTCGTATGGATTATTATACCTTCGTTTTATCCAAACTACCAATTTTGTGGTCTAACTCCATCTCCATTGAAGCTTCCTTGAGCGACGCAGTCTGTACTCTCGTTCCCGCTGGTTTCTTTCTTTAATTTTATTATAGCAAGAAATTGAGATTGACAAGCACATACCAAACACAAGAGCGAAAAATACCACCAAGACGACGATCATGTGTTCTGAAGACATCACTACGCTAGCTGTAGATCCTAACAAAATCAGAAAAAACACACCACGTTACACAATCGAAGGAAAATCTAATCTGTTTTGTATATTATGTTTTTCAAAATAAAATACTTGGCCACAACGATAACTATACATTTTCAACTTTAACGACTGGTTTACTTTTATAGTTTATTACTTAGTAAATACAGTAGTTGATAGAGACAGTGTGATACTAATGTTACATTCTAAAGATTTATTGAGGCACCATGACTTTAATGTTACATGTTTAGAGCTGATTAAGGCAGTGCAACACTAATGTTATGTGTTTAAAGCTGATTAAAACAGTGTGACAGCTATGTTACGTGTTTAAAGCTGACGAAGGCGGTGTGACACCAATGTTACATGTTTACAACTGATTAAAGCAGTGTGACACCTGTGACACCAATGTTATATGTTTAAACTCAGAATGTTGTAAAGTTTCATTATCTTCTCAGCTATTTTGCTATAAAGATCTTTTTTTTCATGGCACTTCTAATGTCTGAAGGAACGTAATCCGTCACCCACGAACATTCCACACGTGTTTGAAGGGCCTGAGGCTAAGATAGCGTGTAGGCATTTCGACCTTGTCGATCTCTTCTCCAAGGAAGATATTCATCAGTTTAGCCCCAAGAGGATAAGACCCAGCACTAATCAGGCTGAAGGGGCTAGTGGTAGCATAGGGGATCGTATAGAATATGGTACTTATCATGTATGACAAGAACAATGACACACGACAGGATGTCGAGGTTCGTACATTCACTCCTGGTTTTTCTCCCTTACACCAATCTTCCATCATGACAAATGCCTCTCTTTCCTGTAGGAAAGTGGAATATATTTGGTTTTAGGCTTTATCAAAGTGAATAGAAGCCTATTATTTGGCTATACAGTTGCACACAACTTGTCCATCATCTGTAAAAATAACAGTTGCACACAACTTGTCCGTCATCTGTAAAAATAACAGTTTCACACAGCTTGTCCGTCATCTGTAAAAATAACAGTTGCACACAACTTGTCCGTCATCTGTAAAAATAACAGTTGCACACAACTTGTCCGTCATCTGTAAAAATAACAGTTGCACACAACTTGTCCGTCATCTGTAAAAATAACAGTTGCACACAACTTGTCCGTCATCTGTAAAAATAACAGTTGCACACAACTTGTCCATCATCTGTAAAAATAGCCGTTGCATACAACAATAATATTCTTTTACAAATTCTTAGTCCGTGAGACAAGTTGTTTTATTCATTGACATGAGTAGAACAAATAATAAATGTCACTAAAACAGACTGACTTTGTGGCGGTAGTTTCTAACTATTAGTACAACGGCAATGTGAATATCTCATTAGTACAACGGCAATGTGAATATCTCATTTAATATTAGTTGCAGCAAACCTGAGTCGATAGATAGCAGAAGACTGTGTGTGGGTGTCGTACATGATGGTTTGACTATTCCAGGTGTCACAAACAACCTTGTCCTTTAGGTGGAAGCAATTCAATGTTTTGTTAATGACACTTTCATGGTTTGGTGAGTGTTCAACAGCCTTCTGAGACTAGCTGATTTTCACTTGGCCGATGACCACCACATGAGAAAAATATCCAAAGTCTCAAGCGTAGCCATGATTTATGAACAACTGAAAATTCTTTGAATTCTGTGATTTACTCCAAATGAAATGAGTTCGTGTGAGGCCATTATACACGGAGTATAAGTCGAGTGACGTGCATTTTAGGTCACATGACTGATTAGCAAAGATGCTTACTTTTCATAAAATTCAACTGAAAATGATTTATATTACTTTATAAAAGAGTTGTACCCTCTTCTAGCTGGACTGTTATAAATATGTACCGTCGTTTGGGTGTTCTAGCAGTATAAATTGATTAATGTGCAGTAAATATATTTTAATATAACACAACAAAAAAGCTAAGCTCTTGTATCTCGAAGTACTAGAGAAAATATTCTATAACTGACATGTACAGCGACAGGTAGAAATGATAATAATTTGTTTGTTTGTTATTAGTAACAACTGCTTTCACAAATTTACTGACTGATAATTTTAGTTTGGTTTTAAATTTCGCGCGAAACTACACAGGGGATATTTGATTGTCGTCTTTAATTTAGCAGTGATAGACTAGAGGGAAGGCAGCTAGCCAGTCTACACCGACCCGGCTAACTCATGAACTACTCTTTTGCCTACGAATAGTTAGATTGACGGTTATATTATAACGCCCTCACGGCTGAAAGTACGAGTATGCTTAGTTAAGATAATTCAAGCCAGAAATTCTCAGATTACGAGTTGAATACCCTAACCACCAGACCATGCAAGGGACTGACACCTTTAGAGAAATTACTGCTAACATACCAACAGAACATATGGTATCCTCCTCGTCATATCGGTATTTACAGTTAAAGTGTCCATTACACTTGAGAGATTTATCCACACACGTTCCATCTCCACAGTCAAACTCTTTGGATTCGTCACATTGTTCTAAAAAGATATAAAATTTAAACCATCAATAACACTTTATTCCTTCAAGCTTTCTAACTCAAAGTAAACTTATGTGGCACATTGACTAGTGTTTTATATTCCATATACACTACCTTAATCCGAGGATTATCGATGGAACCCATGAGTATTTTAAACTATTTTCTGAAGTATGTAGGTCCAAAACTCTCTGTGGATTTTGTCAGTTGCGTGATTCGAAGTACATACGATTGAAAAACAAACTAAACAGAAACTCCCTCAATATTGTAACTAATTACATTAATTATACTGAGGTTTTCTACGTATCTTATGGTTTCTTCCAAATGTTTCGATCAGTTCTTTAGATTAAATTTCTAACAGGTAATAAATATATAATAGGTTTAGTTTGGATTTCGCACAAAACTGCACGAGAGCTATCTGCCTAGCCATCTCTAATTTAGCGGCGTAAAACTAGGGGGAAAGCAGCCAGTCATTATGACCCACCACCAACTCTTGGGCTACTTTTTTACCAACAAATAGCTGGATTCACCGTCGCATAATAACGCTCCCACGGCTGGTCATAAGGGGATTCAAACCTGTGGCTCTCAGATTGCAGGTCAGGCGCCTTGACCACCTGGCCATGCCGAGACATAAATATATGAAAATTCTTCAATATTGTGTAACAAGTGGACTTCATCAGCATTTACAGGTTGGTAACGTAAGGGTTAAATGACCTATATACTAAAGACCGTTAAGCCCTTATTAGTTTTATTTTGGTCACTTTAAAACAATAATCTTAACTCATAATCCAAGTTATTTTCCAGTTTGGTCTAGAAATTTTGAATATAAAAAATTCATAGTAATATTTACAGTAACAACTGTTCCTAATTGTTTTAATTAAAGAGAACAAAAATGTTTAAAAAATTGTGAAAATTTTATTACCTCGATAATTAGAACATTCGTTAAAATGGCCTCAGAGATTTCGCAAATCTCGTGTACAGAATTTGTAAATGAAAACTTGTTAAGTCATTTCTACGACTTTGGTATTAAATCAGTTCCAAAACTGAAATACTTTATACTAATTGGGTATACATTAGTTTATAATTATGCAAAAACTATTAAAATGAATTTTATAGAGTTGTAATTCTAAACGACTGAAATATATATGAATTATTTTTGTGTTTCGCTATCATAGAAAAACTCATTACTCTAAGCAGAGCAAGCAATGAAATATTAGTCAGTATCACATTCGACACTTGTCACAAGTGCACAGCGCGCAATAACTGAGTAACAGTACATTAATGTTACAACTGTAACGATTTTATTGAAAGTAAAAAGCATTACGGAGCGTGTTGACCCTTGGCTTTCTGGTAAGAAGGAGCTTTCTAGTGTAGTTCATGTAAACCGGAAACACCTCCCTTCAGAGATTTATGAACAGAAATATAAGTGTTCCCTCTGACTAAATGTAGCGATGAATTATTTTAGAGGATCCAATTTTTAAATGGAAAAGTATCAAAGGTACGGTCAGAGCAATATGTTGGTTAAATGGACCTGTGAGACAGTTTTCAAAGTTAGGGCTCAAGACATTATTTTAAGATTCCAAGTTACAAGGTATCTAATAATGTTTGTCAATTTCTCGCATAGTTACATGAGAACTGTCTGCGCGAGTCGTCTCTAAATTATCAGTGTAATACTAGAGGGAAAGCAAGTAGTCATAACAACTCACCGCTAACTCTTGGGCTACTCTTTTTACCAACAAATAGTGGGATTGACCATCACATTATAATACTCCTTTATCAACAAATAGTTGGACTGAACGTTTCGGGTATTCGAAACCGCGACACTCAGATTATAAGTCGAGCGTCCTAACCACCTGGCCATGCCAGGCCTGACATTATTTCTTGTTGCTGTTGGGTACTGAACACAAAGTTATGCAAAGGACTATTTGTGCTTTGCCTACCCCGAGTATCGAAAACAGTATTGAAAACGTAAAAACAATTATACGAAACAAACTTGGCAGGGGTTTAGTTTAGAGAGAGAAAAATCTGAAGGTTTCTCTCCCCAACAGGGGTGATCAGGAACGTTGTGGTTCGTACCCTCTCATGGAAGATTATTTACTCTTACGTGGGAGTTTATCTGTACTTTGATCTGACTTGTTTAAGGTGATGAAGGGAGGTGGGGCAGTATGGAACTGACGGGTGAGAAAGGAGAGAGAGACAAGAGTTGTAGGCCAGACCGGGGCCCGTAATCCAAATAGCAGACGAATCAAAACGAAACATGGACTCAAAAGGATATTTCCTTGGCTAGGATCTAAAGATCCAACTCCTGAGATTTGGATGTGGGGGGAGAGAACAGGAGTGCTCCGAGAAAACCCACTTTCAAGAATTGGATGTGTGGGGGGGGGAGAGAACAGAAGTGCTCCGAGAAAACCCACTTTCAGGAGACAGGCGCCAAATGTTTTACCTGTCCTGTGCCCAGATCTGAAAAGAAATATATATAATCATAAACATATATTCACCTTATTTATAACTATGTACTATGCTGGTCAACATCTTGAGGGCAACGAACGTAAAAAAAATATGCATTTTGTGTCGTTAAACTAAACCACTTATCTGAGTAGAGCTTCGAAAGATGAAAATAAGAAAAGGGAAAAATAAAAATATAAAACATTTTTAGTATTTCATAGGGAAAATGTGAACACTATGAAATTAGCTTAAATACTAGCTGGTCAAAAGTTTAAGACCATACTGAAACGAAGCGTTAATCGGTAAACACGTAAAGAAATTTAGTAATTTGTGTTCAAGCACTAGCGTTGTCAACATCTCCCACTGATATCTCCTGTGTTACATTAGGTAAAAACATGGCAAAGGCTAAAAGTTGACAGAGTTTGAACGTGGCAGAATTGTCGAGCTGCAAAAGCAAGGTCTCTCTCAACGTGTCATCACTGGTGAGATTGGGAATAGTAAAACTGATGTTGAAAATTTATTAAAAGATTCTGAGGGATACGGAACGAGAATTTCAAGTGGTTGGCCCAAGGAAATTTCGCCGGCGTTGAGTAGGAGGATTCAACAGGTTGTCCGGCATGACACCAGCCGATCTTCGAACCAGATTAAGGCCCTTACGGACACAGAATGCAACTCAAGAACAATAAGATGGCATCTACAAGAGAAAGGCTTTAAAAACAGCAAATGTCTTTAAAGATCACGCCTCTTTCTACACCACGAAAGAGCTCGGTTAAACTTTGCTGAGAAGCACCAAACATGGGATTTAGAAAAGTCGAAGAAGGTCTTGTTCTCTGATGAGAAACAATTTAACCTGGATAGTCCAGATGGCTTCCAACGTTACTGACACAATAAGGATATCCCACCGGAGACATTTTCTACGCGACACAGTGGAGAAGGTTCCATCATGAACTGGGGTGCTTTCTCCTTCCATGGCTAAATTGACATGTTGGAGAGAGCATTCTTATTGACTGAAGGCTCTCGGTTGTGTAGAAATGACTGGATCTTTCAGCAAGACAACGCTGCAATCCTCAATGCCCACAGGACAAAACACTCTTTCATAGCAAATAACGTGTATCTTTTGGACCATCCAGCGTGTTCGTTCGAACTGAACCCCATTTAAAATGTTTGGGGGTGGATGGCAAGGGAAGTCTATAGAAATGGACGTCAATTCCAAACAGTGCATGACCTTCGTGAAGCCATCTTCACCACTTGGAATAACATTCCAGCCAGCCTTCTGTGAACGCTTATATCGACCATGCTAAAGCGAATGTTTGCAGTTATTCGCAATGACGGCCGTGGAACTCACTACTGAGACCTCTTGTTGAGCATTTCCTACCCTGTTTAGGACTTCTTTCTTTAAGACTTTCATAAGTCTTAAGACTTATGGTCTTAAACATTTGACCAGCTAGTATTTAGCACGAAGGAGGTTCAACGATTTACCCAGTTCAATCTGACACGAGCAATGACACGCTGATTCCTTCAGTGTAGCGCGCGTGCAGTCACGGACTTCTAAGATTATCATCACAGACCTTTATAACTCAAAGTTTGAATCTTTATGGGTTACAATCAAGGATTTTAGGGCTGGAAAGCTTTTTATTGACAATTTCTATAGATCATATAAAATATAAGAAGTTAATGAAAAGTTATGTAATGAGGTCAGATTTACCACTGATAAAAATACTGATGCAGTAACTAAGGAACGTTTTTATTTCAGAAACAATGAGCGGGATTAGAAACGAAGTGATGGCTTTTTTACTAAACTGTCAGTAATATATTCATGGGGGACATTTGACAACGTGTTTGGAAGAGTTCAAGTCGAGGACAATTTGTAGAAGTCGTGTTAATAGGTTTGATGGTTTGCTTGAGAAACAGAATTGTTAGAAATTCCCTTTTGACTGTAGGAGACAGTCTTTATCATTAGTGAATTGGGACAGTGAGATAAGATGTGATTTGGGAAATACTTAAAAACGAAATAAAAATATGTTTTTATCCCAAGCTGTGTTTATTCCTAACAATAAGAAACGAATAAGAGAAAGATCAAAACGAATTATTTCACTAAAAGCGTGAAGGAGATAATCAGAGATGAATCCCACATGTCTACCAGGTATTAACTAGGAAAAATCAGAGATGAATCCCACATGTCTACCAGGTATTAACTAGGAAAAATCAGAGATGAATCCCACATGTCTACCAGGTATTAACTAGGAAAAATCAGAGATGAATCCCACATGTCTACCAGGTATTAACTAGGAAAAATCAGAGGTGAATCCCACATATCTACAAGGTATTAAGTAGGAAAAATCAGAGATGAATCCCACATGTCTACCAGGTATTAACTAGGAAAAATCAGAGGTGAATCCCACATATCTACAAGGTATTAAGTAGGAAAAAAATCAGAGATGAATCCCACATGTCTACCAGGTATTAACTAGGAAAAATCAGAGATGAATCCCACATGTCTACCAGGTATTAACTAGGAAAAATCAGAGGTGAATTCCATATGTCTACTAGGTATTAACTAGGAAAAATCAGAGGTGAATCCCACATGTCTACCAGGTATTAACTAGGAAAAATCAGAGGTGAATCCCACATGTCTACCAGGTATTAACTAGGAAAAATCAGAGGTGAATCCCATATGTCTACTAGGTATTAACTAGGAAAAATCAGAGGTGAATCCCACATGTCTACCAGGTATTAACTAGGAAAAATCAGAGGTGAATCCCACATGTCTACCAGGTATTAACTAGGAAAAATCAGAGGTGAATCCCACAAGCTGAAAGATTTACAGATTTAGGAAAAATAAAATTCGGATACATGATAAAAAAAAGAAAATTCAAAAGGTCTCTGATCCTGAGATTTCTATAGAAATGGTCTTTAATCATGAACGTATGGATACCTGAATAATAAGTACAAATATTAAAAATACAAAAAAAAACACCCGTGCCCGGCATGGGTTTATCCGGTTTTTAAAGGGGTTTAAAGATCAGAGACTTTATGTTTGGTCAGTCAAGGGGCAGTGGGCACACAGTAGACAGTGATCAGATATCTAAGAACTGGAGAATTACTAATGTTAGTACTGTTTCCATTTTTAAAAGAAGTGATATCAGTTGTCCTGGATCAGTTAGGAACACGTCTGTAGTGTAGAGCCCCCTCTACTAGTTGCTAAGTGGTAGTATGTACGCTTCTAACGCTAAAAACCGAGTTTCGATAATCTTTGTGGACACAGCACGGATAGTCTATCATAGAAGTTTAATTTTGTGCTTAGCAACAAACTGTATCGAAACGATTCTTATGTTACTTTAAAAAAATGTTGTGTCACACACTAATACGGACTCACCAAAGGGAACTGTTGAATTTGTTAACTTTCGTCGGATATATTATTTATTTCTAAGGTATCTTAAGCTAAAACACTTTCGAAAGATATACTTTTATTCATCACTGGTGAAGAAAGGTCCACCTCTCGACAGGCTATAGATTTGTATATTTGTTTCCTAAACAGACTTGTTTAACCCACAAGTTTTCATTATTTGTTATTATTGTTGTGCTTCTTTTATGGAAATTTTATATTAGTTTTATATGAATTGAAAAGTTAAGGTGTGTTCGAAAGGCATTAGAAACATTCCAACTAGTGCATTCTTTTAATTTTACAAACATAATTTATCTACCAGTTGATTTATAATGATGAGCTTACATCCTCTGATTGGTTAGAAAGACCACTTGCAATAACGAGATTACATACCTTGACTGGTTAGAAAAGAAACTTACAATAGCGAGATTAAGCACCCTGATTTGTTAGAAAGATTTTGGAAGTCAGTGAATACTGAAACAGAACTGGAACATTTCTACAAAACTTACGATAGCGAAATTAAGCACCCTGATTTGTTAGAAAGATTTTGGAAGTCAGTGAATACTGAAACAGAACTGAAACATTTCTACAAAACTTACGATAGCGAAATTAAGCACCCTGATTTGTTAGAAAGATTTTGGAAGTCAGTGAATACTGAAACAGAACTGGAACATTTCTACAAAACTTACGATAGCGAAATTAAGCACCCTGATTTGTTAGAAAGATTTTGGAAGTCAGTGAATACTGAAACAGAACTGGAACATTTCTACAAAACTTACGATAGCGAAATTAAGCACCCTGATTTGTTAGAAAGATTTTGGAAGTTAGTGAATACTGAAACAGAACTGGAACATTTCTACAAAACTTACGATAGCGAAATTAAGCACCCTGATTTGTTAGAAAGATTTTGGAAGTCAGTGAATACTGAAACAGAACTGGAACATTTCTACAATGATTTATTTTCTAGTTTTTCACAAACTTTCTTAGGAAGAGATATTCAAGTCTTAACGAATTTCATGGAAAACAACTAAAGAGAATCTTACAAAATTACTTGCAAAACAACTTCCAGTCATTGTATTAAATACAAGTCATCCTGCTTGTTACAGTTGTTATCAAATATTTAAAGCAACAAGGAGATCCCACGAAAGATTTGTTTTAGCTACATTTTCCATGTTGTAACCATTCTTCTGCTTTTGTCACTTGAAATATGAGTTCGAAAATACAGCCCCTAAGTACCTTGAAAATACACAGCAAGTATCTTAAAATACACAGCAAGGACGTAGTTTCAGTTGCGCAAAGATTAAAGAAAGATTTAATTTCTATTATGTCATTTGAAACCGCAGTTATAAGGCATTGGCTATAAGTGATTGGAAAAAACACACCAAGAATTTAAGTTATACTGTGCCACTTGAAACCGGAGTATGGAGACTTAGTTCGTTTTGAATTTCGCGCCAAGCTAAACAAGGTTTATCTGCGCAAAATGCCCATAATATAACAGTAAAAGATTCGAAGGAAGACAGCTAGTTATCATTACCCGCTGCCAACCCTTGGGCTACTTTTTTGCCAACGAATAGTGGGACTGACCGTTGCATTACAACGCGCCTTCGGATGAAAGGAAGGTGTTTGGAGGCACCACATCTAAGTACATTGTAAAGCTCCAGAAATGCTTTAATGTAAATTTTTGAAGTAGAAATGGAAAACTTATCAAAGATCATTGACAAGTGAAGACCAGAGTACATGAATGTGTAGCTAATGAACACATTTATAGAGAACTATAACTGTATAACTGACGATCAGGACAGTTTGAAGATAATTGACAAGAGAAGACCAGAGTACATGAATGTGTAGCTAATGATCACATTTATATGGAACTATAACTGTATAACTGACGATCAGGACAGTTTGAAGATAATTGACAAGTTAGATCATTGACAAGTGAAGACCAGAGTACATGAATGTGTAGCTAATGAACACATTTATATAGAACTATAACTGTATAACTGACGATCAGGACAGTTTGAAGATAATTGACAAGTGAAGACCAGAGTACATGAATGTGTAGCTAATGATCACATTTATATGGAACTATAACTGTATAACTGACGATCAGGACAGTTTGAAGATAATTGACAAGTTAGATCATTGACAAGTGAAGACCAGAGTACATGAATGTGTAGCTAATGAACACATTTATATAGAACTATAACTGTATAACTGACGATCAGGACAGTTTGAAGATAATTGACAAGTGAAGACCAGAGTACATGAATGTGTAGCTAATGATCACATTTATATGGAACTATAACTGTATAACTGACGATCAGGACAGTTTGAAGATAATTGACAAGTTAGATCATTGACAAGTGAAGACCAGAGTACATGAATGTGTAGCTAATGAACACATTTATATAGAACTATAACTGTATAACTGACGATCAGGACAGTTTGAAGATAATTCACAAGTGAAGACCAGAGTACATGAATGTGTAGCTAATGATCACATTTATATGGAACTATAACTGTATAACTGACGATCAGGACAGTTTGAAGATAATTGACAAGTTAGATCATTGAAAAGTGAAGACCAGAGTACATGAATGTGTAGCTAATGAACACATTTATATAGAACTATAACTGTATAACAGACGATCAGAACAGTTTGAAGATAATTGACAAGTGAAGACCAGAGTACATGAATGTGTAGCTAATGAACACATTTATATAGAACTATAACTGTATAACTGACGATCAGGACAGTTTGAAGATAATTGACAAGTTAGATCATTGACAAGTGAAGACCAGAGTACATGAATGTGTAGCTAATGAACACATTTATATAGAACTATAACTGTATAACTGACGATCATTACAGTTTGAAGATAATTGACAAGTTAGATCATTGACAAGTGAAGACCAGAGTACATGAATGTGTAGCTAATGAACATATTTATATAGAACTATAACTGTATAACTGACGATCAGGACAGTTTGAAGATAATTGACAAGTTAGATCATTGACAAGTGAAGACCAGAGTACATGAATGTGTAGCTAATGAACACATTTATATAGAACTATAACTGTATAACTGACGATCAGGACAGTTTGAAGATAATTGACAAGTTAGATCATTGAGAAGTGAAGACCAGAGTACATGAATGTGTAGCTAATGAACACATTTATATAGAACTATAACTGTATAACTGACGATCAGGACAGTTTGAAGATAATTGACAAGTTAGATCATTGACAAGTGAAGAGCAGAGTACATGAATGTGTAGCTAATGAACACATTTATATAGAACTATAACTGTATAACTGACGATCAGGACAGTTTGAAGATAATTGACAAGTTAGATCATTGACAAGTGAAGACCAGAGTACATGAATGTGTAGCTAATGAACATATTTATATAGAACTATAACTGTATAACTGACGATCAGGACAGTTTGAAGATAATTGACAAGTTAGATCATTGACAAGTGAAGACCAGAGTACATGAATGTGTAGCTAATGAACACATTTATATAGAACTATAACTGTATAACAGACGATCAGGACAGTTTGAAGATAATTGACAAGTTAGATCATTGACAAGTGAAGACCAGAGTACATGAATGTGTAGCTAATGATCACATTTATATAGAACTATAACTGTATAACTGACGATCAGGACAGTTTGAAGATAATTGACAAGTTAGATCATTGACAAGTGAAGACCAGAGTACGTGAATGTGTAGCTAATGAACACATTTATATAGAACTATAACTGTATAACTGACGATCAGGACAGTTTGAAGATAATTGACAAGTTAGATCATTGACAAGTGAAGACCAGAGTACATGAATGTGTAGCTAATGATCACATTTATATAGAACTATAACTGTATAACTGACGATCAGGACAGTTTGAAGATAATTGACAAGTTAGATCATTGACAAGTGAAGACCAGAGTACATGAATGTGTAGCTAATGATCACATTTATATAGAACTATAACTGTATAACTGACGATCAGGACAGTTTGAAGAATCTATTTTAGACCATCACTATTAAGTGACAATAAAAATAAAAACAATTAAAGATTTATAGAATCTACAAGATTAGCGAAATGTAACGATTTTAAACTTTAATGGCATATCATTTTTTCTAATATGTCTCACGAACGAAGGACATTCTGTTTATATAGGCGTGGAAACTCATGAACTCTACTATAATGATTAAACAAATCGGCAGTAATAGTTTTGCAAAGTTTCATCGTAAACCATGTCATCACTTTATTAAACAAAACTGCTATTTATAAAATAATTTGTATCATTCAGTCTCCATCATAGCTGTATGTGAAAACTTAAAATAGCTGTTTTGTGTTAAAATAGCAACTGCTTTCGACTATTTCAATAATGCTGTCTTATTTATGGGCAGGAAACAACGAATAAAAACCCCAGTATGGAAAATCGTTTAGTAAGTTAAGGTGAATTTAGGCTATCTTGCTGTAAAGTCTAAATACATTTACGTTAGCTAATACGATGACATTGTAAACGACTACACGTCACATATACAGGGCGATAGAGCATTCCCATTATGGTGATGACCAAATTATTAATTGGCAAACATTCTTCGCTAATATATACAATTGTATATTTTAAACTGGTAGAAAAACCGTTAACAAAGAAATATAAAAATTAATGTTACATATTTTCACCCTTATTGTTTCATTTCTTAACAACTGGACAGATCATTAAAAAAGTAAACACGTGGGTTCACTATTGTCCTCCGCTGGTACAGCAATAAATCTACGGATTTACAACGCTGTGTTCCTCTCGGCGAACACAGCAGATAGTTTGATGTGGCATTGTTATAATGAAACCACAAACATACTTCGTTATAACTTAGAAGCAGAAAGCTGGTTATCTAATATTTGTAACTTTTGATATGAATCCCGCCCTTTCATAAAGTTATAATATATGTTTTACAGAGTGTTATTAAAGTCTACCTGTGTAGCTAATTTTTGTATTATTATAAACATATCATTTACCTTACAGCAAATATTTCCGAAACATTATATTAAAGTTTAGCAAGGGTTAAGTTTTGCATTATTTTCTATAGCAAACATTTAAAAGATAGGAAGTGGTGCTGGTATAATAACGTTCCTTCATTAACCAGTATTTATATATAACGAACACTTGTCATCAGTCCTTGGTAAAACGGATAAGAATTATTTTCTATAGGAAACATTTAAAAGATAGGAAGTGGTGCTGGTATAATAACGTTCCTTCATTAACCAGTATTTATATATAACGAACACTTGTCATCAGTCCTTGGTAAAACGGATAAGAATTATTTTCTATAGCAAACATTTAAAAGATAGGAAGTGGTGCTGGTATAATAACGTTCCTTCATTAACCAGTATTTATATATAACGAACACTTGTCATCAGTCCTTGGTAAAACGGATAAGAATTATTTTCTATAGGAAACATTTAAAAGATAGGAAGTGGTGCTGGTATAATAACGTTCCTTCATTAACCAGTATTTATATATAACGAACACTTGTCATCAGTCCTTGGTAAAACGGATAAGAATTATTTTCTATAGGAAACATTTAAAAGATAGGAAGTGGTGCTGGTATAATAACGTTCCTTCATTAACCAGTATTTATATATAACGAACACTTGTCATCAGTCCTTGGTAAAACGGATAAGAATTATTTTCTATAGGAAACATTTAAAAGATAGGAAGTGGTGCTGGTATAATAACGTTCCTTCATTAACCAGTATTTATATATAACGAACACTTGTCATCAGTCCTTGGTAAAACGGATAAGAATTATTTTCTATAGGAAACATTTAAAAGATAGGAAGTGGTGCTGGTATAATAACGTTCCTTCATTAACCAGTATTTATATATAACGAACACTTGTCATCAGTCCTTGGTAAAACGGATAAGAATTATTTTCTATAGGAAACATTTAAAAGATAGGAAGTGGTGCTGGTATAATAACGTTCCTTCATTAACCAGTATTTATATATAACGAACACTTGTCATCAGTCCTTGGTAAAACGGATAAGAATTATTTTCTATAGGAAACATTTAAAAGATAGGAAGTGGTGCTGGTATAATAACGTTCCTTCATTAACCAGTATTTATATATAACGAACACTTGTCATCAGTCCTTGGTAAAACGGATAAGAATTATTTTCTATAGGAAACATTTAAAAGATAGGAAGTGGTGCTGGTATAATAACGTTCCTTCATTAACCAGTATTTATATATAACGAACACTTGTCATCAGTCCTTGGTAAAACGGATAAGAATTATTTTCTATAGCAAACATTTAAAAGATAGGAAGTGGTGCTGGTATAATAACGTTCCTTCATTAACCAGTATTTATATATAACGAACACTTGTCATCAGTCCTTGGTAAAACGGATAAGAATTATTTTCTATAGCAAACATTTAAAAGATAGGAAGTGGTGCTGGTATAATAACGTTCCTTCATTAACCAGTATTTATATATAACGAACACTTGTCATCAGTCCTTGGTAAAACGGATAAGAATTATTTTCTATAGCAAACATTTAAAAGATAGGAAGTGGTGCTGGTATAATAACGTTCCTTCATTAACCAGTATTTATATATAACGAACACTTGTCATCAGTCCTTGGTAAAACGGATAAGAATTATTTTCTATAGCAAACATTTAAAAGATAGGAAGTGGTGCTGGTATAATAACGTTCCTTCATTAACCAGTATTTATATATAACGAACACTTGTCATCAGTCCTTGGTAAAATGGATAAGAATTATTTTCTATAGCAAACATTTAAAAGATAGGAAGTGGTGCTGGTATAATAACGTTCCTTCATTAACCAGTATTTATATATAACGAACACTTGTCATCAGTCCTTGGTAAAACGGATAAGAATTATTTTCTATAGCAAACATTTAAAAGATAGGAAGTGGTGCTGGTATAATAACGTTCCTTCATTAACCAGTATTTATATATAACGAACACTTGTCATCAGTCCTTGGTAAAACGGATAAGAATTATTTTCTATAGCAAACATTTAAAAGATAGGAAGTGGTGCTGGTATAATAACGTTCCTTCATTAACCAGTATTTATATATAACGAACACTTGTCATCAGTCCTTGGTAAAACGGATAAGAATTATTTTCTATAGCAAACATTTAAAAGATAGGAAGTGGTGCTGGTATAATAACGTTCCTTCATTAACCAGTATTTATATATAACGAACACTTGTCATCAGTCCTTGGTAAAACGGATAAGAATTATTTTCTATAGCAAACATTTAAAAGATAGGAAGTGGTGCTGGTATAATAACGTTCCTTCATTAACCAGTATTTATATATAACGAACACTTGTCATCAGTCCTTGGTAAAACGGATAAGAATTATTTTCTATAGCAAACATTTAAAAGATAGGAAGTGGTGCTGGTATAATAACGTTCCTTCATTAACCAGTATTTATATATAACGAACACTTGTCATCAGTCCTTGGTAAAACGGATAAGAATTATTTTCTATAGGAAACATTTAAAAGATAGGAAGTGGTGCTGGTATAATAACGTTCCTTCATTAACCAGTATTTATATATAACGAACACTTGTCATCAGTCCTTGGTAAAACGGATAAGAATTATTTTCTATAGGAAACATTTAAAAGATAGGAAGTGGTGCTGGTATAATAACGTTCCTTCATTAACCAGTATTTATATATAACGAACACTTGTCATCAGTCCTTGGTAAAACGGATAAGAATTATTTTCTATAGGAAACATTTAAAAGATAGGAAGTGGTGCTGGTATAATAACGTTCCTTCATTAACCAGTATTTATATATAACGAACACTTGTCATCAGTCCTTGGTAAAACGGATAAGAATTATTTTCTATAGCAAACATTTAAAAGATAGGAAGTGGTGCTGGTATAATAACGTTCCTTCATTAACCAGTATTTATATATAACGAACACTTGTCATCAGTCCTTGGTAAAACGGATAAGAATTATTTTCTATAGGAAACATTTAAAAGATAGGAAGTGGTGCTGGTATAATAACGTTCCTTCATTAACCAGTATTTATATATAACGAACACTTGTCATCAGTCCTTGGTAAAACGGATAAGAATTATTTTCTATAGCAAACATTTAAAAGATAGGAAGTGGTGCTGGTATAATAACGTTCCTTCATTAACCAGTATTTATATATAACGAACACTTGTCATCAGTCCTTGGTAAAACGGATAAGAATTATTTTCTATAGCAAACATTTAAAAGATAGGAAGTGGTGCTGGTATAATAACGTTCCTTCATTAACCAGTATTTATATATAACGAACACTTGTCATCAGTCCTTGGTAAAACGGATAAGAATTATTTTCTATAGCAAACATTTAAAAGATAGGAAGTGGTGCTGGTATAATAACGTTCCTTCATTAACCAGTATTTATATATAACGAACACTTGTCATCAGTCCTTGGTAAAACGGATAAGAATTATTTTCTATAGCAAACATTTAAAAGATAGGAAGTGGTGCTGGTATAATAACGTTCCTTCATTAACCAGTATTTATATATAACGAACACTTGTCATCAGTCCTTGGTAAAATGGATAAGAATTATTTTCTATAGCAAACATTTAAAAGATAGGAAGTGGTGCTGGTATAATAACGTTCCTTCATTAACCAGTATTTATATATAACGAACACTTGTCATCAGTCCTTGGTAAAACGGATAAGAATTATTTTCTATAGCAAACATTTAAAAGATAGGAAGTGGTGCTGGTATAATAACGTTCCTTCATTAACCAGTATTTATATATAACGAACACTTGTCATCAGTCCTTGGTAAAACGGATAAGAATTATTTTCTATAGGAAACATTTAAAAGATAGGAAGTGGTGCTGGTATAATAACGTTCCTTCATTAACCAGTATTTATATATAACGAACACTTGTCATCAGTCCTTGGTAAAACGGATAAGAATTATTTTCTATAGCAAACATTTAAAAGATAGGAAGTGGTGCTGGTATAATAACGTTCCTTCATTAACCAGTATTTATATATAACGAACACTTGTCATCAGTCCTTGGTAAAACGGATAAGAATTATTTTCTATAGCAAACATTTAAAAGATAGGAAGTGGTGCTGGTATAATAACGTTCCTTCATTAACCAGTATTTATATATAACGAACACTTGTCATCAGTCCTTGGTAAAACGGATAAGAATTATTTTCTATAGGAAACATTTAAAAGATAGGAAGTGGTGCTGGTATAATAACGTTCCTTCACTAATCAGTATTTATATATAACGAACACTTGTCATCAGTCCTTGTAAAACGGATAAGAATTATTTTCTATAGGAAACATTTAAAAGATAGGAAGTGGTGCTGGTATAATAACGTTCCTTCATTAACCAGTATTTATATATAACGAACACTTGTCATCAGTCCTTGGTAAAACGGATAAGAATTATTTTCTATAGGAAACATTTAAAAGATAGGAAGTGGTGCTGGTATAATAACGTTCCTTCATTAACCAGTATTTATATATAACGAACACTTGTCATCAGTCCTTGGTAAAACGGATAAGAATTATTTTATATAGAAACATTTAAAAGATAGGAAGTGGTGCTGGTATAATAACGTTCCTTCATTAACCAGTATTTATATATAACGAACACTTGTCATCAGTCCTTGGTAAAACGGATAAGAATTATTTTCTATAGGAAACATTTAAAAGATAGGAAGTGGTGCTGGTATAATAACGTTCCTTCATTAACCAGTATTTATATATAACGAACACTTGTCATCAGTCCTTGGTAAAACGGATAAGAATTATTTTCTATAGGAAACATTTAAAAGATAGGAAGTGGTGCTGGTATAATAACGTTCCTTCATTAACCAGTATTTATATATAACGAACACTTGTCATCAGTCCTTGGTAAAACGGATAAGAATTATTTTCTATAGCAAACATTTAAAAGATAGGAAGTGGTGCTGGTATAATAACGTTCCTTCATTAACCAGTATTTATATATAACGAACACTTGTCATCAGTCCTTGGTAAAACGGATAAGAATTATTTTCTATAGCAAACATTTAAAAGATAGGAAGTGGTGCTGGTATAATAACGTTCCTTCATTAACCAGTATTTATATATAACGAACACTTGTCATCAGTCCTTGGTAAAACGGATAAGAATTATTTTCTATAGGAAACATTTAAAAGATAGGAAGTGGTGCTGGTATAATAACGTTCCTTCATTAACCAGTATTTATATATAACGAACACTTGTCATCAGTCCTTGGTAAAACGGATAAGAATTATTTTCTATAGGAAACATTTAAAAGATAGGAAGTGGTGCTGGTATAATAACGTTCCTTCATTAACCAGTATTTATATATAACGAACACTTGTCATCAGTCCTTGGTAAAACGGATAAGAATTATTTTCTATAGGAAACATTTAAAAGATAGGAAGTGGTGCTGGTATAATAACGTTCCTTCATTAACCAGTATTTATATATAACGAACACTTGTCATCAGTCCTTGGTAAAACGGATAAGATTTATTTTATATAGAAACATTTAAAAGATAGGAAGTGGTGCTGGTATAATAACGTTCCTTCATTAACCAGTATTTATATATAACGAACACTTGTCATCAGTCCTTGGTAAAACGGATAAGAATTATTTTCTATAGGAAACATTTAAAAGATAGGAAGTGGTGCTGGTATAATAACGTTCCTTCATTAACCAGTATTTATATATAACGAACACTTGTCATCAGTCCTTGGTAAAACGGATAAGAATTATTTTCTATAGCAAACATTTAAAAGATAGGAAGTGGTGCTGGTATAATAACGTTCCTTCATTAACCAGTATTTATATATAACGAACACTTGTCATCAGTCCTTCAGTGGTAAAACGGATAAGAATTATTTTCTATAGGAAACATTTAAAAGATAGGAAGTGGTGCTGGTATAATAACGTTCCTTCATTAACCAGTATTTATATATAACGAACACTTGTCATCAGTCCTTGGTAAAACGGATAAGAATTATTTTCTATAGCAAACATTTAAAAGATAGGAAGTGGTGCTGGTATAATAACGTTCCTTCATTAACCAGTATTTATATATAACGAACACTTGTCATCAGTCCTTGGTAAAACGGATAAGAATTATTTTCTATAGCAAACATTTAAAAGATAGGAAGTGGTGCTGGTATAATAACGTTCCTTCATTAACCAGTATTTATATATAACGAACACTTGTCATCAGTCCTTGGTAAAACGGATAAGAATTATTTTCTATAGCAAACATTTAAAAGATAGGAAGTGGTGCTGGTATAATAACGTTCCTTCATTAACCAGTATTTATATATAACGAACACTTGTCATCAGTCCTTGGTAAAACGGATAAGAATTATTTTCTATAGCAAACATTTAAAAGATAGGAAGTGGTGCTGGTATAATAACGTTCCTTCATTAACCAGTATTTATATATAACGAACACTTGTCATCAGTCCTTGGTAAAACGGATAAGAATTATTTTCTATAGGAAACATTTAAAAGATAGGAAGTGGTGCTGGTATAATAACGTTCCTTCATTAACCAGTATTTATATATAACGAACACTTGTCATCAGTCCTTGGTAAAACGGATAAGAATTATTTTCTATAGCAAACATTTAAAAGATAGGAAGTGGTGCTGGTATAATAACGTTCCTTCATTAACCAGTATTTATATATAACGAACACTTGTCATCAGTCCTTGGTAAAACGGATAAGAATTATTTTCTATAGCAAACATTTAAAAGATAGGAAGTGGTGCTGGTATAATAACGTTCCTTCATTAACCAGTATTTATATATAACGAACACTTGTCATCAGTCCTTGGTAAAACGGATAAGAATTATTTTCTATAGGAAACATTTAAAAGATAGGAAGTGGTGCTGGTATAATAACGTTCCTTCATTAACCAGTATTTATATATAACGAACACTTGTCATCAGTCCTTGGTAAAACGGATAAGAATTATTTTCTATAGGAAACATTTAAAAGATAGGAAGTGGTGCTGGTATAATAACGTTCCTTCATTAACCAGTATTTATATATAACGAACACTTGTCATCAGTCCTTGGTAAAACGGATAAGAATTATTTTCTATAGGAAACATTTAAAAGATAGGAAGTGGTGCTGGTATAATAACGTTCCTTCATTAACCAGTATTTATATATAACGAACACTTGTCATCAGTCCTTGGTAAAACGGATAAGAATTATTTTCTATAGGAAACATTTAAAAGATAGGAAGTGGTGCTGGTATAATAACGTTCCTTCATTAACCAGTATTTATATATAACGAACACTTGTCATCAGTCCTTGGTAAAACGGATAAGAATTATTTTCTATAGGAAACATTTAAAAGATAGGAAGTGGTGCTGGTATAATAACGTTCCTTCATTAACCAGTATTTATATATAACGAACACTTGTCATCAGTCCTTGGTAAAACGGATAAGAATTATTTTATATAAGAAACATTTAAAAGATAGGAAGTGGTGCTGGTATAATAACGTTCCTTCATTAACCAGTATTTATATATAACGAACACTTGTCATCAGTCCTTGGTAAAACGGATAAGAATTATTTTCTATAGCAAACATTTAAAAGATAGGAAGTGGTGCTGGTATAATAACGTTCCTTCATTAACCAGTATTTATATATAACGAACACTTGTCATCAGTCCTTGGTAAAACGGATAAGAATTATTTTCTATAGGAAACATTTAAAAGATAGGAAGTGGTGCTGGTATAATAACGTTCCTTCATTAACCAGTATTTATATATAACGAACACTTGTCATCAGTCCTTGGTAAAACGGATAAGAATTATTTTCTATAGGAAACATTTAAAAGATAGGAAGTGGTGCTGGTATAATAACGTTCCTTCATTAACCAGTATTTATATATAACGAACACTTGTCATCAGTCCTTGGTAAAACGGATAAGAATTATTTTCTATAGCAAACATTTAAAAGATAGGAAGTGGTGCTGGTATAATAACGTTCCTTCATTAACCAGTATTTATATATAACGAACACTTGTCATCAGTCCTTGGTAAAACGGATAAGAATTATTTTCTATAGGAAACATTTAAAAGATAGGAAGTGGTGCTGGTATAATAACGTTCCTTCATTAACCAGTATTTATATATAACGAACACTTGTCATCAGTCCTTGGTAAAACGGATAAGAATTATTTTCTATAGCAAACATTTAAAAGATAGGAAGTGGTGCTGGTATAATAACGTTCCTTCATTAACCAGTATTTATATATAACGAACACTTGTCATCAGTCCTTGGTAAAACGGATAAGAATTATTTTCTATAGCAAACATTTAAAAGATAGGAAGTGGTGCTGGTATAATAACGTTCCTTCATTAACCAGTATTTATATATAACGAACACTTGTCATCAGTCCTTGGTAAAACGGATAAGAATTATTTTCTATAGCAAACATTTAAAAGATAGGAAGTGGTGCTGGTATAATAACGTTCCTTCATTAACCAGTATTTATATATAACGAACACTTGTCATCAGTCCTTGGTAAAACGGATAAGAATTATTTTCTATAGCAAACATTTAAAAGATAGGAAGTGGTGCTGGTATAATAACGTTCCTTCATTAACCAGTATTTATATATAACGAACACTTGTCATCAGTCCTTGGTAAAACGGATAAGAATTATTTTCTATAGGAAACATTTAAAAGATAGGAAGTGGTGCTGGTATAATAACGTTCCTTCATTAACCAGTATTTATATATAACGAACACTTGTCATCAGTCCTTGGTAAAACGGATAAGATTTATTTTATATAGAAACATTTAAAAGATAGGAAGTGGTGCTGGTATAATAACGTTCCTTCATTAACCAGTATTTATATATAACGAACACTTGTCATCAGTCCTTGGTAAAACGGATAAGAATTATTTTCTATAGGAAACATTTAAAAGATAGGAAGTGGTGCTGGTATAATAACGTTCCTTCATTAACCAGTATTTATATATAACGAACACTTGTCATCAGTCCTTGGTAAAACGGATAAGAATTATTTTCTATAGGAAACATTTAAAAGATAGGAAGTGGTGCTGGTATAATAACGTTCCTTCATTAACCAGTATTTATATATAACGAACACTTGTCATCAGTCCTTGGTAAAACGGATAAGAATTATTTTCTATAGCAAACATTTAAAAGATAGGAAGTGGTGCTGGTATAATAACGTTCCTTCATTAACCAGTATTTATATATAACGAACACTTGTCATCAGTCCTTGGTAAAACGGATAAGAATTATTTTCTATAGGAAACATTTAAAAGATAGGAAGTGGTGCTGGTATAATAACGTTCCTTCATTAACCAGTATTTATATATAACGAACACTTGTCATCAGTCCTTGGTAAAACGGATAAGAATTATTTTCTATAGGAAACATTTAAAAGATAGGAAGTGGTGCTGGTATAATAACGTTCCTTCATTAACCAGTATTTATATATAACGAACACTTGTCATCAGTCCTTGGTAAAACGGATAAGAATTATTTTCTATAGCAAACATTTAAAAGATAGGAAGTGGTGCTGGTATAATAACGTTCCTTCATTAACCAGTATTTATATATAACGAACACTTGTCATCAGTCCTTGGTAAAACGGATAAGAATTATTTTCTATAGGAAACATTTAAAAGATAGGAAGTGGTGCTGGTATAATAACGTTCCTTCATTAACCAGTATTTATATATAACGAACACTTGTCATCAGTCCTTGGTAAAACGGATAAGAATTATTTTCTATAGCAAACATTTAAAAGATAGGAAGTGGTGCTGGTATAATAACGTTCCTTCATTAACCAGTATTTATATATAACGAACACTTGTCATCAGTCCTTGGTAAAACGGATAAGAATTATTTTCTATAGCAAACATTTAAAAGATAGGAAGTGGTGCTGGTATAATAACGTTCCTTCATTAACCAGTATTTATATATAACGAACACTTGTCATCAGTCCTTGGTAAAACGGATAAGAATTATTTTCTATAGCAAACATTTAAAAGATAGGAAGTGGTGCTGGTATAATAACGTTCCTTCATTAACCAGTATTTATATATAACGAACACTTGTCATCAGTCCTTGGTAAAACGGATAAGAATTATTTTCTATAGCAAACATTTAAAAGATAGGAAGTGGTGCTGGTATAATAACGTTCCTTCATTAACCAGTATTTATATATAACGAACACTTGTCATCAGTCCTTGGTAAAACGGATAAGAATTATTTTCTATAGGAAACATTTAAAAGATAGGAAGTGGTGCTGGTATAATAACGTTCCTTCATTAACCAGTATTTATATATAACGAACACTTGTCATCAGTCCTTGGTAAAACGGATAAGAATTATTTTCTATAGCAAACATTTAAAAGATAGGAAGTGGTGCTGGTATAATAACGTTCCTTCATTAACCAGTATTTATATATAACGAACACTTGTCATCAGTCCTTGGTAAAACGGATAAGAATTATTTTCTATAGCAAACATTTAAAAGATAGGAAGTGGTGCTGGTATAATAACGTTCCTTCATTAACCAGTATTTATATATAACGAACACTTGTCATCAGTCCTTGGTAAAACGGATAAGAATTATTTTCTATAGGAAACATTTAAAAGATAGGAAGTGGTGCTGGTATAATAACGTTCCTTCATTAACCAGTATTTATATATAACGAACACTTGTCATCAGTCCTTGGTAAAACGGATAAGAATTATTTTCTATAGCAAACATTTAAAAGATAGGAAGTGGTGCTGGTATAATAACGTTCCTTCATTAACCAGTATTTATATATAACGAACACTTGTCATCAGTCCTTGGTAAAACGGATAAGAATTATTTTCTATAGCAAACATTTAAAAGATAGGAAGTGGTGCTGGTATAATAACGTTCCTTCATTAACCAGTATTTATATATAACGAACACTTGTCATCAGTCCTTGGTAAAACGGATAAGAATTATTTTCTATAGCAAACATTTAAAAGATAGGAAGTGGTGCTGGTATAATAACGTTCCTTCATTAACCAGTATTTATATATAACGAACACTTGTCATCAGTCCTTGGTAAAACGGATAAGAATTATTTTCTATAGCAAACATTTAAAAGATAGGAAGTGGTGCTGGTATAATAACGTTCCTTCATTAACCAGTATTTATATATAACGAACACTTGTCATCAGTCCTTGGTAAAACGGATAAGAATTATTTTCTATAGCAAACATTTAAAAGATAGGAAGTGGTGCTGGTATAATAACGTTCCTTCATTAACCAGTATTTATATATAACGAACACTTGTCATCAGTCCTTGGTAAAACGGATAAGAATTATTTTCTATAGGAAACATTTAAAAGATAGGAAGTGGTGCTGGTATAATAACGTTCCTTCATTAACCAGTATTTATATATAACGAACACTTGTCATCAGTCCTTGGTAAAACGGATAAGAATTATTTTCTATAGCAAACATTTAAAAGATAGGAAGTGGTGCTGGTATAATAACGTTCCTTCATTAACCAGTATTTATATATAACGAACACTTGTCATCAGTCCTTGGTAAAACGGATAAGAATTATTTTCTATAGCAAACATTTAAAAGATAGGAAGTGGTGCTGGTATAATAACGTTCCTTCATTAACCAGTATTTATATATAACGAACACTTGTCATCAGTCCTTGGTAAAACGGATAAGAATTATTTTCTATAGCAAACATTTAAAAGATAGGAAGTGGTGCTGGTATAATAACGTTCCTTCATTAACCAGTATTTATATATAACGAACACTTGTCATCAGTCCTTGGTAAAACGGATAAGAATTATTTTCTATAGCAAACATTTAAAAGATAGGAAGTGGTGCTGGTATAATAACGTTCCTTCATTAACCAGTATTTATATATAACGAACACTTGTCATCAGTCCTTGGTAAAACGGATAAGAATTATTTTCTATAGCAAACATTTAAAAGATAGGAAGTGGTGCTGGTATAATAACGTTCCTTCATTAACCAGTATTTATATATAACGAACACTTGTCATCAGTCCTTGGTAAAACGGATAAGAATTATTTTCTATAGCAAACATTTAAAAGATAGGAAGTGGTGCTGGTATAATAACGTTCCTTCATTAACCAGTATTTATATATAACGAACACTTGTCATCAGTCCTTGGTAAAACGGATAAGAATTATTTTCTATAGGAAACATTTAAAAGATAGGAAGTGGTGCTGGTATAATAACGTTCCTTCATTAACCAGTATTTATATATAACGAACACTTGTCATCAGTCCTTGGTAAAACGGATAAGAATTATTTTCTATAGCAAACATTTAAAAGATAGGAAGTGGTGCTGGTATAATAACGTTCCTTCATTAACCAGTATTTATATATAACGAACACTTGTCATCAGTCCTTGGTAAAACGGATAAGAATTATTTTCTATAGCAAACATTTAAAAGATAGGAAGTGGTGCTGGTATAATAACGTTCCTTCATTAACCAGTATTTATATATAACGAACACTTGTCATCAGTCCTTGGTAAAACGGATAAGAATTATTTTCTATAGCAAACATTTAAAAGATAGGAAGTGGTGCTGGTATAATAACGTTCCTTCATTAACCAGTATTTATATATAACGAACACTTGTCATCAGTCCTTGGTAAAACGGATAAGAATTATTTTCTATAGCAAACATTTAAAAGATAGGAAGTGGTGCTGGTATAATAACGTTCCTTCATTAACCAGTATTTATATATAACGAACACTTGTCATCAGTCCTTGGTAAAACGGATAAGAATTATTTTCTATAGCAAACATTTAAAAGATAGGAAGTGGTGCTGGTATAATAACGTTCCTTCATTAACCAGTATTTATATATAACGAACACTTGTCATCAGTCCTTGGTAAAACGGATAAGAATTATTTTCTATAGCAAACATTTAAAAGATAGGAAGTGGTGCTGGTATAATAACGTTCCTTCATTAACCAGTATTTATATATAACGAACACTTGTCATCAGTCCTTGGTAAAACGGATAAGAATTATTTTCTATAGCAAACATTTAAAAGATAGGAAGTGGTGCTGGTATAATAACGTTCCTTCATTAACCAGTATTTATATATAACGAACACTTGTCATCAGTCCTTGGTAAAACGGATAAGAATTATTTTCTATAGCAAACATTTAAAAGATAGGAAGTGGTGCTGGTATAATAACGTTCCTTCATTAACCAGTATTTATATATAACGAACACTTGTCATCAGTCCTTGGTAAAACGGATAAGAATTATTTTCTATAGCAAACATTTAAAAGATAGGAAGTGGTGCTGGTATAATAACGTTCCTTCATTAACCAGTATTTATATATAACGAACACTTGTCATCAGTCCTTGGTAAAACGGATAAGAATTATTTTCTATAGGAAACATTTAAAAGATAGGAAGTGGTGCTGGTATAATAACGTTCCTTCATTAACCAGTATTTATATATAACGAACACTTGTCATCAGTCCTTGGTAAAACGGATAAGAATTATTTTCTATAGCAAACATTTAAAAGATAGGAAGTGGTGCTGGTATAATAACGTTCCTTCATTAACCAGTATTTATATATAACGAACACTTGTCATCAGTCCTTGGTAAAACGGATAAGAATTATTTTCTATAGCAAACATTTAAAAGATAGGAAGTGGTGCTGGTATAATAACGTTCCTTCATTAACCAGTATTTATATATAACGAACACTTGTCATCAGTCCTTGGTAAAACGGATAAGAATTATTTTCTATAGCAAACATTTAAAAGATAGGAAGTGGTGCTGGTATAATAACGTTCCTTCATTAACCAGTATTTATATATAACGAACACTTGTCATCAGTCCTTGGTAAAACGGATAAGAATTATTTTCTATAGCAAACATTTAAAAGATAGGAAGTGGTGCTGGTATAATAACGTTCCTTCATTAACCAGTATTTATATATAACGAACACTTGTCATCAGTCCTTGGTAAAACGGATAAGAATTATTTTCTATAGCAAACATTTAAAAGATAGGAAGTGGTGCTGGTATAATAACGTTCCTTCATTAACCAGTATTTATATATAACGAACACTTGTCATCAGTCCTTGGTAAAACGGATAAGAATTATTTTCTATAGCAAACATTTAAAAGATAGGAAGTGGTGCTGGTATAATAACGTTCCTTCATTAACCAGTATTTATATATAACGAACACTTGTCATCAGTCCTTGGTAAAACGGATAAGAATTATTTTCTATAGCAAACATTTAAAAGATAGGAAGTGGTGCTGGTATAATAACGTTCCTTCATTAACCAGTATTTATATATAACGAACACTTGTCATCAGTCCTTGGTAAAACGGATAAGAATTATTTTCTATAGGAAACATTTAAAAGATAGGAAGTGGTGCTGGTATAATAACGTTCCTTCATTAACCAGTATTTATATATAACGAACACTTGTCATCAGTCCTTGGTAAAACGGATAAGAATTATTTTCTATAGCAAACATTTAAAAGATAGGAAGTGGTGCTGGTATAATAACGTTCCTTCATTAACCAGTATTTATATATAACGAACACTTGTCATCAGTCCTTGGTAAAACGGATAAGAATTATTTTCTATAGCAAACATTTAAAAGATAGGAAGTGGTGCTGGTATAATAACGTTCCTTCATTAACCAGTATTTATATATAACGAACACTTGTCATCAGTCCTTGGTAAAACGGATAAGAATTATTTTCTATAGCAAACATTTAAAAGATAGGAAGTGGTGCTGGTATAATAACGTTCCTTCATTAACCAGTATTTATATATAACGAACACTTGTCATCAGTCCTTGGTAAAACGGATAAGAATTATTTTCTATAGCAAACATTTAAAAGATAGGAAGTGGTGCTGGTATAATAACGTTCCTTCATTAACCAGTATTTATATATAACGAACACTTGTCATCAGTCCTTGGTAAAACGGATAAGAATTATTTTCTATAGCAAACATTTAAAAGATAGGAAGTGGTGCTGGTATAATAACGTTCCTTCATTAACCAGTATTTATATATAACGAACACTTGTCATCAGTCCTTGGTAAAACGGATAAGAATTATTTTCTATAGCAAACATTTAAAAGATAGGAAGTGGTGCTGGTATAATAACGTTCCTTCATTAACCAGTATTTATATATAACGAACACTTGTCATCAGTCCTTGGTAAAACGGATAAGAATTATTTTCTATAGCAAACATTTAAAAGATAGGAAGTGGTGCTGGTATAATAACGTTCCTTCATTAACCAGTATTTATATATAACGAACACTTGTCATCAGTCCTTGGTAAAACGGATAAGAATTATTTTCTATAGCAAACATTTAAAAGATAGGAAGTGGTGCTGGTATAATAACGTTCCTTCATTAACCAGTATTTATATATAACGAACACTTGTCATCAGTCCTTGGTAAAACGGATAAGAATTATTTTCTATAGCAAACATTTAAAAGATAGGAAGTGGTGCTGGTATAATAACGTTCCTTCATTAACCAGTATTTATATATAACGAACACTTGTCATCAGTCCTTGGTAAAACGGATAAGAATTATTTTCTATAGGAAACATTTAAAAGATAGGAAGTGGTGCTGGTATAATAACGTTCCTTCATTAACCAGTATTTATATATAACGAACACTTGTCATCAGTCCTTGGTAAAACGGATAAGAATTATTTTCTATAGCAAACATTTAAAAGATAGGAAGTGGTGCTGGTATAATAACGTTCCTTCATTAACCAGTATTTATATATAACGAACACTTGTCATCAGTCCTTGGTAAAACGGATAAGAATTATTTTCTATAGCAAACATTTAAAAGATAGGAAGTGGTGCTGGTATAATAACGTTCCTTCATTAACCAGTATTTATATATAACGAACACTTGTCATCAGTCCTTGGTAAAACGGATAAGAATTATTTTCTATAGCAAACATTTAAAAGATAGGAAGTGGTGCTGGTATAATAACGTTCCTTCATTAACCAGTATTTATATATAACGAACACTTGTCATCAGTCCTTGGTAAAACGGATAAGAATTATTTTCTATAGCAAACATTTAAAAGATAGGAAGTGGTGCTGGTATAATAACGTTCCTTCATTAACCAGTATTTATATATAACGAACACTTGTCATCAGTCCTTGGTAAAACGGATAAGAATTATTTTCTATAGCAAACATTTAAAAGATAGGAAGTGGTGCTGGTATAATAACGTTCCTTCATTAACCAGTATTTATATATAACGAACACTTGTCATCAGTCCTTGGTAAAACGGATAAGAATTATTTTCTATAGGAAACATTTAAAAGATAGGAAGTGGTGCTGGTATAATAACGTTCCTTCATTAACCAGTATTTATATATAACGAACACTTGTCATCAGTCCTTGGTAAAACGGATAAGAATTATTTTCTATAGCAAACATTTAAAAGATAGGAAGTGGTGCTGGTATAATAACGTTCCTTCATTAACCAGTATTTATATATAACGAACACTTGTCATCAGTCCTTGGTAAAACGGATAAGAATTATTTTCTATAGGAAACATTTAAAAGATAGGAAGTGGTGCTGGTATAATAACGTTCCTTCATTAACCAGTATTTATATATAACGAACACTTGTCATCAGTCCTTGGTAAAACGGATAAGAATTATTTTCTATAGCAAACATTTAAAAGATAGGAAGTGGTGCTGGTATAATAACGTTCCTTCATTAACCAGTATTTATATATAACGAACACTTGTCATCAGTCCTTGGTAAAACGGATAAGAATTATTTTCTATAGCAAACATTTAAAAGATAGGAAGTGGTGCTGGTATAATAACGTTCCTTCATTAACCAGTATTTATATATAACGAACACTTGTCATCAGTCCTTGGTAAAACGGATAAGAATTATTTTCTATAGCAAACATTTAAAAGATAGGAAGTGGTGCTGGTATAATAACGTTCCTTCATTAACCAGTATTTATATATAACGAACACTTGTCATCAGTCCTTGGTAAAACGGATAAGAATTATTTTCTATAGCAAACATTTAAAAGATAGGAAGTGGTGCTGGTATAATAACGTTCCTTCATTAACCAGTATTTATATATAACGAACACTTGTCATCAGTCCTTGGTAAAACGGATAAGAATTATTTTCTATAGCAAACATTTAAAAGATAGGAAGTGGTGCTGGTATAATAACGTTCCTTCATTAACCAGTATTTATATATAACGAACACTTGTCATCAGTCCTTGGTAAAACGGATAAGAATTATTTTCTATAGCAAACATTTAAAAGATAGGAAGTGGTGCTGGTATAATAACGTTCCTTCATTAACCAGTATTTATATATAACGAACACTTGTCATCAGTCCTTGGTAAAACGGATAAGAATTATTTTCTATAGCAAACATTTAAAAGATAGGAAGTGGTGCTGGTATAATAACGTTCCTTCATTAACCAGTATTTATATATAACGAACACTTGTCATCAGTCCTTGGTAAAACGGATAAGAATTATTTTCTATAGGAAACATTTAAAAGATAGGAAGTGGTGCTGGTATAATAACGTTCCTTCATTAACCAGTATTTATATATAACGAACACTTGTCATCAGTCCTTGGTAAAACGGATAAGAATTATTTTCTATAGCAAACATTTAAAAGATAGGAAGTGGTGCTGGTATAATAACGTTCCTTCATTAACCAGTATTTATATATAACGAACACTTGTCATCAGTCCTTGGTAAAACGGATAAGAATTATTTTCTATAGCAAACATTTAAAAGATAGGAAGTGGTGCTGGTATAATAACGTTCCTTCATTAACCAGTATTTATATATAACGAACACTTGTCATCAGTCCTTGGTAAAACGGATAAGAATTATTTTCTATAGCAAACATTTAAAAGATAGGAAGTGGTGCTGGTATAATAACGTTCCTTCATTAACCAGTATTTATATATAACGAACACTTGTCATCAGTCCTTGGTAAAACGGATAAGAATTATTTTCTATAGCAAACATTTAAAAGATAGGAAGTGGTGCTGGTATAATAACGTTCCTTCATTAACCAGTATTTATATATAACGAACACTTGTCATCAGTCCTTGGTAAAACGGATAAGAATTATTTTCTATAGCAAACATTTAAAAGATAGGAAGTGGTGCTGGTATAATAACGTTCCTTCATTAACCAGTATTTATATATAACGAACACTTGTCATCAGTCCTTGGTAAAACGGATAAGAATTATTTTCTATAGCAAACATTTAAAAGATAGGAAGTGGTGCTGGTATAATAACGTTCCTTCATTAACCAGTATTTATATATAACGAACACTTGTCATCAGTCCTTGGTAAAACGGATAAGAATTATTTTCTATAGCAAACATTTAAAAGATAGGAAGTGGTGCTGGTATAATAACGTTCCTTCATTAACCAGTATTTATATATAACGAACACTTGTCATCAGTCCTTGGTAAAACGGATAAGAATTATTTTCTATAGCAAACATTTAAAAGATAGGAAGTGGTGCTGGTATAATAACGTTCCTTCATTAACCAGTATTTATATATAACGAACACTTGTCATCAGTCCTTGGTAAAACGGATAAGAATTATTTTCTATAGCAAACATTTAAAAGATAGGAAGTGGTGCTGGTATAATAACGTTCCTTCATTAACCAGTATTTATATATAACGAACACTTGTCATCAGTCCTTGGTAAAACGGATAAGAATTATTTTCTATAGCAAACATTTAAAAGATAGGAAGTGGTGCTGGTATAATAACGTTCCTTCATTAACCAGTATTTATATATAACGAACACTTGTCATCAGTCCTTGGTAAAACGGATAAGAATTATTTTCTATAGCAAACATTTAAAAGATAGGAAGTGGTGCTGGTATAATAACGTTCCTTCATTAACCAGTATTTATATATAACGAACACTTGTCATCAGTCCTTGGTAAAACGGATAAGAATTATTTTCTATAGCAAACATTTAAAAGATAGGAAGTGGTGCTGGTATAATAACGTTCCTTCATTAACCAGTATTTATATATAACGAACACTTGTCATCAGTCCTTGGTAAAACGGATAAGAATTATTTTCTATAGCAAACATTTAAAAGATAGGAAGTGGTGCTGGTATAATAACGTTCCTTCATTAACCAGTATTTATATATAACGAACACTTGTCATCAGTCCTTGGTAAAACGGATAAGAATTATTTTCTATAGCAAACATTTAAAAGATAGGAAGTGGTGCTGGTATAATAACGTTCCTTCATTAACCAGTATTTATATATAACGAACACTTGTCATCAGTCCTTGGTAAAACGGATAAGAATTATTTTCTATAGCAAACATTTAAAAGATAGGAAGTGGTGCTGGTATAATAACGTTCCTTCATTAACCAGTATTTATATATAACGAACACTTGTCATCAGTCCTTGGTAAAACGGATAAGAATTATTTTCTATAGGAAACATTTAAAAGATAGGAAGTGGTGCTGGTATAATAACGTTCCTTCATTAACCAGTATTTATATATAACGAACACTTGTCATCAGTCCTTGGTAAAACGGATAAGAATTATTTTCTATAGCAAACATTTAAAAGATAGGAAGTGGTGCTGGTATAATAACGTTCCTTCATTAACCAGTATTTATATATAACGAACACTTGTCATCAGTCCTTGGTAAAACGGATAAGAATTATTTTCTATAGCAAACATTTAAAAGATAGGAAGTGGTGCTGGTATAATAACGTTCCTTCATTAACCAGTATTTATATATAACGAACACTTGTCATCAGTCCTTGGTAAAACGGATAAGATTTATTTTATATAGAAACATTTAAAAGATAGGAAGTGGTGCTGGTATAATAACGTTCCTTCATTAACCAGTATTTATATATAACGAACACTTGTCATCAGTCCTTGGTAAAACGGATAAGAATTATTTTCTATAGCAAACATTTAAAAGATAGGAAGTGGTGCTGGTATAATAACGTTCCTTCATTAACCAGTATTTATATATAACGAACACTTGTCATCAGTCCTTGGTAAAACGGATAAGAATTATTTTCTATAGCAAACATTTAAAAGATAGGAAGTGGTGCTGGTATAATAACGTTCCTTCATTAACCAGTATTTATATATAACGAACACTTGTCATCAGTCCTTGGTAAAACGGATAAGAATTATTTTCTATAGCAAACATTTAAAAGATAGGAAGTGGTGCTGGTATAATAACGTTCCTTCATTAACCAGTATTTATATATAACGAACACTTGTCATCAGTCCTTGGTAAAACGGATAAGAATTATTTTCTATAGCAAACATTTAAAAGATAGGAAGTGGTGCTGGTATAATAACGTTCCTTCATTAACCAGTATTTATATATAACGAACACTTGTCATCAGTCCTTGGTAAAACGGATAAGAATTATTTTCTATAGCAAACATTTAAAAGATAGGAAGTGGTGCTGGTATAATAACGTTCCTTCATTAACCAGTATTTATATATAACGAACACTTGTCATCAGTCCTTGGTAAAACGGATAAGAATTATTTTCTATAGCAAACATTTAAAAGATAGGAAGTGGTGCTGGTATAATAACGTTCCTTCATTAACCAGTATTTATATATAACGAACACTTGTCATCAGTCCTTGGTAAAACGGATAAGAATTATTTTCTATAGGAAACATTTAAAAGATAGGAAGTGGTGCTGGTATAATAACGTTCCTTCATTAACCAGTATTTATATATAACGAACACTTGTCATCAGTCCTTGGTAAAACGGATAAGAATTATTTTCTATAGCAAACATTTAAAAGATAGGAAGTGGTGCTGGTATAATAACGTTCCTTCATTAACCAGTATTTATATATAACGAACACTTGTCATCAGTCCTTGGTAAAACGGATAAGAATTATTTTCTATAGCAAACATTTAAAAGATAGGAAGTGGTGCTGGTATAATAACGTTCCTTCATTAACCAGTATTTATATATAACGAACACTTGTCATCAGTCCTTGGTAAAACGGATAAGAATTATTTTCTATAGCAAACATTTAAAAGATAGGAAGTGGTGCTGGTATAATAACGTTCCTTCATTAACCAGTATTTATATATAACGAACACTTGTCATCAGTCCTTGGTAAAACGGATAAGAATTATTTTCTATAGCAAACATTTAAAAGATAGGAAGTGGTGCTGGTATAATAACGTTCCTTCATTAACCAGTATTTATATATAACGAACACTTGTCATCAGTCCTTGGTAAAACGGATAAGAATTATTTTCTATAGGAAACATTTAAAAGATAGGAAGTGGTGCTGGTATAATAACGTTCCTTCATTAACCAGTATTTATATATAACGAACACTTGTCATCAGTCCTTGGTAAAACGGATAAGAATTATTTTCTATAGCAAACATTTAAAAGATAGGAAGTGGTGCTGGTATAATAACGTTCCTTCATTAACCAGTATTTATATATAACGAACACTTGTCATCAGTCCTTGGTAAAACGGATAAGAATTATTTTCTATAGCAAACATTTAAAAGATAGGAAGTGGTGCTGGTATAATAACGTTCCTTCATTAACCAGTATTTATATATAACGAACACTTGTCATCAGTCCTTGGTAAAACGGATAAGAATTATTTTCTATAGCAAACATTTAAAAGATAGGAAGTGGTGCTGGTATAATAACGTTCCTTCATTAACCAGTATTTATATATAACGAACACTTGTCATCAGTCCTTGGTAAAACGGATAAGAATTATTTTCTATAGCAAACATTTAAAAGATAGGAAGTGGTGCTGGTATAATAACGTTCCTTCATTAACCAGTATTTATATATAACGAACACTTGTCATCAGTCCTTGGTAAAACGGATAAGAATTATTTTCTATAGCAAACATTTAAAAGATAGGAAGTGGTGCTGGTATAATAACGTTCCTTCATTAACCAGTATTTATATATAACGAACACTTGTCATCAGTCCTTGGTAAAACGGATAAGAATTATTTTCTATAGCAAACATTTAAAAGATAGGAAGTGGTGCTGGTATAATAACGTTCCTTCATTAACCAGTATTTATATATAACGAACACTTGTCATCAGTCCTTGGTAAAACGGATAAGAATTATTTTCTATAGCAAACATTTAAAAGATAGGAAGTGGTGCTGGTATAATAACGTTCCTTCATTAACCAGTATTTATATATAACGAACACTTGTCATCAGTCCTTGGTAAAACGGATAAGAATTATTTTCTATAGGAAACATTTAAAAGATAGGAAGTGGTGCTGGTATAATAACGTTCCTTCATTAACCAGTATTTATATATAACGAACACTTGTCATCAGTCCTTGGTAAAACGGATAAGAATTATTTTCTATAGCAAACATTTAAAAGATAGGAAGTGGTGCTGGTATAATAACGTTCCTTCATTAACCAGTATTTATATATAACGAACACTTGTCATCAGTCCTTGGTAAAACGGATAAGAATTATTTTCTATAGGAAACATTTAAAAGATAGGAAGTGGTGCTGGTATAATAACGTTCCTTCATTAACCAGTATTTATATATAACGAACACTTGTCATCAGTCCTTGGTAAAACGGATAAGAATTATTTTCTATAGCAAACATTTAAAAGATAGGAAGTGGTGCTGGTATAATAACGTTCCTTCATTAACCAGTATTTATATATAACGAACACTTGTCATCAGTCCTTGGTAAAACGGATAAGAATTATTTTCTATAGCAAACATTTAAAAGATAGGAAGTGGTGCTGGTATAATAACGTTCCTTCATTAACCAGTATTTATATATAACGAACACTTGTCATCAGTCCTTGGTAAAACGGATAAGAATTATTTTCTATAGCAAACATTTAAAAGATAGGAAGTGGTGCTGGTATAATAACGTTCCTTCATTAACCAGTATTTATATATAACGAACACTTGTCATCAGTCCTTGGTAAAACGGATAAGAATTATTTTCTATAGCAAACATTTAAAAGATAGGAAGTGGTGCTGGTATAATAACGTTCCTTCATTAACCAGTATTTATATATAACGAACACTTGTCATCAGTCCTTGGTAAAACGGATAAGAATTATTTTCTATAGCAAACATTTAAAAGATAGGAAGTGGTGCTGGTATAATAACGTTCCTTCATTAACCAGTATTTATATATAACGAACACTTGTCATCAGTCCTTGGTAAAACGGATAAGAATTATTTTCTATAGCAAACATTTAAAAGATAGGAAGTGGTGCTGGTATAATAACGTTCCTTCATTAACCAGTATTTATATATAACGAACACTTGTCATCAGTCCTTGGTAAAACGGATAAGAATTATTTTCTATAGCAAACATTTAAAAGATAGGAAGTGGTGCTGGTATAATAACGTTCCTTCATTAACCAGTATTTATATATAACGAACACTTGTCATCAGTCCTTGGTAAAACGGATAAGAATTATTTTCTATAGCAAACATTTAAAAGATAGGAAGTGGTGCTGGTATAATAACGTTCCTTCATTAACCAGTATTTATATATAACGAACACTTGTCATCAGTCCTTGGTAAAACGGATAAGAATTATTTTCTATAGCAAACATTTAAAAGATAGGAAGTGGTGCTGGTATAATAACGTTCCTTCATTAACCAGTATTTATATATAACGAACACTTGTCATCAGTCCTTGGTAAAACGGATAAGAATTATTTTCTATAGGAAACATTTAAAAGATAGGAAGTGGTGCTGGTATAATAACGTTCCTTCATTAACCAGTATTTATATATAACGAACACTTGTCATCAGTCCTTGGTAAAACGGATAAGAATTATTTTCTATAGCAAACATTTAAAAGATAGGAAGTGGTGCTGGTATAATAACGTTCCTTCATTAACCAGTATTTATATATAACGAACACTTGTCATCAGTCCTTGGTAAAACGGATAAGAATTATTTTCTATAGCAAACATTTAAAAGATAGGAAGTGGTGCTGGTATAATAACGTTCCTTCATTAACCAGTATTTATATATAACGAACACTTGTCATCAGTCCTTGGTAAAACGGATAAGAATTATTTTCTATAGCAAACATTTAAAAGATAGGAAGTGGTGCTGGTATAATAACGTTCCTTCATTAACCAGTATTTATATATAACGAACACTTGTCATCAGTCCTTGGTAAAACGGATAAGAATTATTTTCTATAGCAAACATTTAAAAGATAGGAAGTGGTGCTGGTATAATAACGTTCCTTCATTAACCAGTATTTATATATAACGAACACTTGTCATCAGTCCTTGGTAAAACGGATAAGAATTATTTTCTATAGGAAACATTTAAAAGATAGGAAGTGGTGCTGGTATAATAACGTTCCTTCATTAACCAGTATTTATATATAACGAACACTTGTCATCAGTCCTTGGTAAAACGGATAAGAATTATTTTCTATAGGAAACATTTAAAAGATAGGAAGTGGTGCTGGTATAATAACGTTCCTTCATTAACCAGTATTTATATATAACGAACACTTGTCATCAGTCCTTGGTAAAACGGATAAGAATTATTTTCTATAGGAAACATTTAAAAGATAGGAAGTGGTGCTGGTATAATAACGTTCCTTCATTAACCAGTATTTATATATAACGAACACTTGTCATCAGTCCTTGGTAAAACGGATAAGAATTATTTTCTATAGCAAACATTTAAAAGATAGGAAGTGGTGCTGGTATAATAACGTTCCTTCATTAACCAGTATTTATATATAACGAACACTTGTCATCAGTCCTTGGTAAAACGGATAAGAATTATTTTCTATAGCAAACATTTAAAAGATAGGAAGTGGTGCTGGTATAATAACGTTCCTTCATTAACCAGTATTTATATATAACGAACACTTGTCATCAGTCCTTGGTAAAACGGATAAGAATTATTTTCTATAGGAAACATTTAAAAGATAGGAAGTGGTGCTGGTATAATAACGTTCCTTCATTAACCAGTATTTATATATAACGAACACTTGTCATCAGTCCTTGGTAAAACGGATAAGAATTATTTTCTATAGGAAACATTTAAAAGATAGGAAGTGGTGCTGGTATAATAACGTTCCTTCATTAACCAGTATTTATATATAACGAACACTTGTCATCAGTCCTTGGTAAAACGGATAAGAATTATTTTCTATAGCAAACATTTAAAAGATAGGAAGTGGTGCTGGTATAATAACGTTCCTTCATTAACCAGTATTTATATATAACGAACACTTGTCATCAGTCCTTGGTAAAACGGATAAGAATTATTTTCTATAGGAAACATTTAAAAGATAGGAAGTGGTGCTGGTATAATAACGTTCCTTCATTAACCAGTATTTATATATAACGAACACTTGTCATCAGTCCTTGGTAAAACGGATAAGAATTATTTTCTATAGGAAACATTTAAAAGATAGGAAGTGGTGCTGGTATAATAACGTTCCTTCATTAACCAGTATTTATATATAACGAACACTTGTCATCAGTCCTTGGTAAAACGGATAAGAATTATTTTATATAGGAAACATTTAAAAGATAGGAAGTGGTGCTGGTATAATAACGTTCCTTCATTAACCAGTATTTATATATAACGAACACTTGTCATCAGTTCTTTGTAAAACGGATAAGAAAAGGCAATGTTTGATTGCTTCATGTTTTAGGAGGCAATTTGTTTTAGAAACACGTTATTGATTGAAATCTGGTAACTCAACAGTTTGAGTAATGTTCACTCTTATTATTTTCATTTTTTTCAGAAATTATGAAGAAACTGCTCAACTAAAAACAAAATCCTTTCTGCAAGGTTGTTATAAGTTAAAGGTATAGTAACAACAATCAAGTAAGAGATGGTTAGATCGGACTAACGGATGTTGTACGTTACTCCAAGAACTTCATAGCCTTACTTACTAATCTGAACAGAGACGAAACGTTTGCGAGAAATAAAAATAATACTGTAAATAAACCAAATAACATAATTAATGAATGCTATAATTTAGAACAATTAAGATAACAATAATAAATTCCTCACAATTATATTGGTATAGCATGGCTTGATGGTTGGAGTACTCGATTCGCAATCTGCGAGTTGCGGGTTTGGATAACTTTTTCAAACACGCTTGTCCTTTTAGTCGTGGAAAAGTTATAATGAAACGACCAATTTCACTATTTGTTGGTAAAAGAGTAGCCCAGGAGTTGCTCACGAGTGGTGTTGACTAGCTGGCTATCACTGTCAAATTAGAAACAGCTTACGGAGAGTCTTCGTGTACCTTTACGCGAAATTCCAAAACCAAAATAACATCTTTTATTGAGAAACTACGATACCTTAACTTCCAAAAGTTCAAACTCTGCTTTTATTTTGTATTTAGTTTTTCCGGGCTCTCGTCACTGTCTGGTTCTAGTTTAAAATTATCAATACAACTGAATTAATTAATAGCAGTAGTCAGGTCCTATCTTATTTAAATATAAACCATCCGTTCCAAAAAGCTCCCTTCTTCCACTGGACTGATCCAAGAAGTCCAGAGAAAACAGTCTTGCTGGACAAGATCCTCAAGAATAAAACCACCTTCCAAAAGTGCCTCAGAAGTGTTCACACTTAAGTGTTTAGAAGTACATAAAACAATCTAAATTTATCGCGAAAAGAATAATATCATTTTCAACAAAACCAAACCATACTATGAAGCAAATATCTTTTTAGTGTTCACAGTAAAAGTAAAAATATAGTGCTGCCACCTAGGGACAAAAACGCAGTAGGTAAGTTTGTTCTTCCTTGCTCAGTTTGACAGCTTTAACGTCTTACATTAAAATGTTTATAACTTGGTTTGAGTTTCGCGCAAAGCTACTTCAGGGCCATATGCACTAGTCCATCCTAGGAAGGCAGCTGGTCAACAATACCAACCGCCAATATTTGGGCTTTTCTTTTACCAACGAATACTGGGATTAACCCTCATATTCATGATGACGAGAAACCCACTCGAAGTAGAAATGTATATCAGGACGGCTGGTATGTGTATAAATATTTTTACCAAAAGAAAACAGAGAAGAACGTTTCGACCTGATGATGACCTGAGAAGATTAAAACGTTGTTCTCTGTTTTATTTAAGTGTTAGTATTCATACCAGCCGTCCTGAGACACATTTCCAACAGCTCTTGTGTTTCTAACAACACGTAATAATGAAACCAAAGTTACAATATTAACATTTACTCCTTTCTGCTTTCATTTGAAGCTAACGATTTGAGATCTAAGAGGGGATTATGAGTGTGGTAGAGAACAGGATATACTCGTTTCCATAACAAATCATTATTAACTCCTGATATTAACAAGAAACCGTGGTATTTCTTGAGCGTTTTATCAGACGTAAAACACTTAAGAAAATACCGATATAGAGTCATCAGAATAAATAATAGTATCTCAACTATGCCTATTTTGTTCGATTCTTCTATTATTATTATTATGCCACTCGATTCCATGAAAGAACATAGGGCCGCAATCGCTTGCGGATTCATTAACAGGCTGGTTTTTTAGTGAGTAGATTGTTAGCCTACTGCACAACCCCCAACCAGGAGGAGAAACCTGAGCCGTCCCTAATTTTGCAGTGTAAGACTAGAGGGAATGTAACTAGTCATCACCACCCACCGCCAACTCTTGGGCCACTCTTGTACTAACGAATAGTGGGATTGACCGTCACATTATAACGCCCCCACGGCTGAAAGGGCGAGCATGTTTAGCGCGACTGGGATGCGAACCCGCGACCCTCGGATTACGAGTCGCACGCCTAACGCGCTCGGCCATGCCGGGCGATTCTTCTATTATTTAACACTATCCTTCTTTCAATATATTGACCGAGCTTAATATACTTTAAGCCACGAGTTTTTAAGCTAAATAATGGGCTATCTATGCTGTGCCCACAAAGAGTGTCAGATCCAGATTTTTAGCATCAAAAAAGTCTGAAACTTACCACTACGTCACAGAGATATAGTAGAGGGTGGATAGTGTTAGCTCTATTGTTCTTGTTTTTTATTATGTTCAATCTCTGAAATGATTTGTTGGAATTACATACACTGTATAATTTAATAGCTTTTAAAGATATATTTTCTACAACGAGGGTTAAATATAAATATAAATCATGCATAGCTTTCCGGTAAAGTTATTGTAGTTCACCTTATATGCATATATGTAATATATACATTAGTTACTATAAAATCAAACAAAACCATTTTCTCTGACGTGTTTGTGCAAAAACGTTTGAAAATGCTTCACGAGGAACTCTAAAAAAGGTTTGTCCTCTAATCGGTCTATTTTTAACCTTGTTTCAGCTCCTGCTGCACGTAGCCAAGCTTGTTTGTGTATTCAACATGGAGACTGTTTGTTCGATTTTGTCGTTTTGTTTTCACATGAAATTAGCATGAACGTCGCAGTTTGCTGTGCAATATAAAGAAAAACAACAAATGATGGTTTTCGGTTTCAAACGGCCCGGATAACTGTGATTAATAACAACAAATGATGGTTTTCGGTTTCAAACGGCCCGGATAACTGTGATTAATAACAACAAATGATGGTTTTCGGTTTCAAACGGCCCGGATAACTGTGATTAATAACAACAAATGATGGTTTTCGGTTTCAAACGGCCCGGATGACTGTGATTAATAACAACAAATGATGGTTTTCGGTTTCAAACGGCCCGGATAACTGTGATTAATAACTGTGATGAATACATTTCCTGACCAACGTATCGGTTCATCAGATCTGATGAAACTCTTGAGTAAACACTTCACAGTGGCTAAGCTTTCTTTCAGACAGAGATCTATTTATTCAGATGAAATAGGCCTTGAAGTCTAGAGTCCATTTTATCATAAAGTGGCTAACTAACGTCAGTTTAAACTGTCAACTCTGCATCAAGTAACGCAGTTCTTGTAGCAGTGAAACGTGTAGACAAAATGATGTATCAGTAAGTAAAATACGCAGATAAAAGTAACCAGGAATTAGACAAAATAAAACAATATTTCATCAACATCAATATGTTTTCTCCACAAACCGTAGAAAACATTATACGCACACACCTAGACAGAAAGCAAAATCAACCAACAAAAGTATATATATCCCACGATTTAAAACCAAATCACGAAACCATGTGTATACCGTATATTTCCGACATCAGCAGAAAAATAACCAACATTTGGCAAAAACTAGTAACAAAATATGACATTCCAGTTAATACAAATTTATTCAAAAACCAGCACAAAACTGAGATCTATAGTATGTAAAAATTACATACCTTTATACCTATATTAATAAATATATCCAACACCTAAACACGCCCTCTACATTTCTGTACTCAGTTACAAAACCGTCTTCAAACGTGTAGTCAACTATCGGTCAGTTACCTCTTTCTTTCTTTGTGAACCTGACGATGACCGGGCCCGGCATGGCCAAGCGTGTTAAGGCGTGCGACTCGTAATCTGATGGTCGCGGGTTCGAATCGTAGTCGCGCCAAACATGCTCGCCCTTTCAGCCGTGGGGGCGTTATAACGTGACGGTCAATCCCACTATTCGTTGGTAAAGGAGTAGCCCAAGAGTTGGCGGTGGGTGGTGATGACTAGCTGCCTTCACTCTAGTCTTACACTGCTAAATTGGGGGACGGCTAGCGCAGATAGCCCTCGAGTAGCTTTGCGCGAAAATTCAAAACAAACAAACAAACAGACGATGACCGAAGAAGAAACGTTGTTTGCTCCTCTACATAGTGATTTTTCTATCCATATCTTTTTCTATCCATATCTTTTTCTACCCATATCTTTTTCTACCCATATCTTTTTCTACCCATATTATTTTCTATCCATATCTTTTTTTACCCATATCTTTTTCTATCCATATCTTTTTCTATCCATATCTTTTTCTACCCATATCTTTTTCTATCCATATCTTTTTCTACCCATATCTTTTTCTATCCATATCTTTTTCTACCCATATCTTTTTCTATCCATATCTTTTTCTATCCATATCTTTTTCTACCCATATCTTTTTCTATCCATATCTTTTTCTACCCATATCTTTTTCCATCCATATCTTTTTCTACCCATATCTTTTTCTATCCATATCTTTTTCTACCCATATCTTTTTCTATCCATATCTTTTTCTACCTATATCAGCCGTTTTTACTGATATAATTTTTTCTACAAGTAGGTTTTCTCGTTATCACGGATAAACCAGTAAAGAAAATTCCCAGAAGAAATACTGTACTAGTAAGTAATACGTACAGAAGAAATACTGTACTAGTAAGTAATACGTACAGAAGAAATACTGTACTAGTAAGTGATACGTACAGAAGACATACTGTAGTAGTAAGTGATACGTACAGAAGAAATACTGTACTAGTAAGTAATACGTACAGAAGAAATACTGTACTAGTAAGTGATACGTACAGAGGAAATACTGTACTAGTAAGTGATACGTACAGAAGAAATGCTGTACTAGTAAGTGATACGTACAGAAGAAATACTGTACTAGTAAGTGATACGTACAGAGGAAATACTGTACTAAGTAAATTGATACGTACAGAAGAAACACTGTACTAGTAAGTGATACCGCATTACAGAAGAAATACTGTACTAGTAAAGTGATACGCACAGAAGAAATACTGCACCAGTAAGTGATACGATACGCACAGAAGAAACACTGTAGTAGTAAGTGATACGCACAGAAGAAAACACTGTAGTAGTAAGTGATACGCGTACAGAAGAAATACTGTAGTAATATGATACCGCACAGAAGAAATACCGTAGTAGTAAGTGATACATTACACAGAAGAAACACTGTACTAGTAAATTGATACGCACAGAAGAAATACTGTAGTAGTAAAGTGATACATGTACAGAGAGAAATGCTGTACTAGTAAGGATACGTACAGAAGAAATACTGTACTAGTAAGTAATACGCACAGAAGAAATACTGTACTAGTAAGTGATACGCACAGAAGAAATACTGTAGTAGTAAGCGATACGCACAGAAGAAATACTGTACTAGTAAGGATACGCACAGAAGAAATACTGCACTAGTAAGTAATACGTACAGAAGAAATACTGTACTAGTAAGTAATACGTACAGAAGAAATACTGTACTAGTAAGTAATACGTACAGAAGAAATACTGTACTAGTAAGTGATACGTACAGAAGAAATACTGTACTAGTAAGTGATACGTACAGAAGAAATACTGTAGTAGTAAGTGATACGTACAGAAGAAATACTGTACTAGTAAGTGATACGTACAGAAGAAATACTGTACTAGTAAGTGATACGTACAGAAGAAATTCTATACCAATAAACTGGATATATACATATCACCTAAACAATTATCAACAGAGTTAGAAAAAAACAATAACAAAAACAATCAATGAATTTTTACGCTATTTAGTGATGACGAGAAAACCACTTGAGGTTAAAATGTATCTCAGGATGGATGGTGTGGGTATTTAACACTTTCACTAATTAAACAGAGCCTGTAGATCACATGAGAGGCTCTAAATGTTGTTCTCTGCTTTATTAGTAAAAGTGTTAATAGCCATACCAGCTGTCCTGAGATACATTTTCACGCCATATATATTTGAATTCGTTATGCGCAAGACAATTCTAATAATTGAAAAGAACATCTTTCTGGCACCCTGTATATTGTTACAACCAAGTCTTCGCAGTTACTGTGACAGAGTCAGGAGGTTTTATTGTAATATTGTGACAAATTAAGAAGTCAGGAAGCTTTACTGTAGCTCCTCAATAAATAAATATTAACACCCAAGGTTCTTCTGCTATTCTGGTAGGGATAACACGGTATCAGCAGAATAGTGTTACACCTACTGTAACTCAGATAACACAGACTGATGACACAGAAGGCATTATTTTCACACGCTTATAAATATAGAATACGTTATGCCCTCTGCTAGTACAGTGGTAAGTCTACAGATTTACAACGCTAAAAATCCGGGGTTTGATTCCCCTCGGTGGGCTCAGCAGATCGTCTGATGTGACCTTATTATAAGAAAAAAAATAACATCCACACAGAATATGTCATACTAAAACAATCACAATATTTCGCTGTATTTTCTAGTGCCGATGAGGCACTACGGTCTATACTTATGTTCGTGACTGTTCGCACAAATCCATGTGACAAAAACAACATATACATGATTATTCTTGAAGTTTCTGTTCCCATTAGCGCAGCGACAAACTAGTGGACGTTTATCGCTAGAAACCGGATTTCGATACCCGTGGTGGGCACAGCATAGGTAACACATATTGTGAAAGTTTGTGCTCAGCTACAAACATTTAGCACTAGAAGACGTATAGAAGAATATTTTTATTGTAAATAATAATGTCCGTATATCTGTGCTTATAATTTTTAGTTATTAAACGAATATAAAACTCAAGTGCCCACACTTCCTTTCAACATGTTTGTAAACACAACAACGTTTTAGCTCAAGGCTTTTGTCTTATTAATGGTTCATTTCAATCTCACAAATCGTAGTTGAAACTTATATATTTTAGGCTTATTTCAGTTTCAATATTGCGTCATTGTCTACGTATAACCACGTGGTGTAAACTTTCACATCAGTTGCTCGTAGTTTTGATAATAATTTCTGCCCTCTCATGGTTTAACTGGATTCCAATGTATGGTTGATGAGCCAGCCTGTAAGTGAAACCTATTCAACGAAACACTCAGTTTTATAGCTTAGGCCTAACTTGCTTATCTAGTGCGTAAAATGATTAGTCTGGGGGCTAGACATATGCAGTTTTGGCTTCTTATAACCTTTGCCTTTTGACCTCTTAGCATTCCATCTTTTCGTAACGTAATGTATGGTCAGCCACTAATTTTATGAGTCAAGACGATTTAAGTTCGGGGTGGGAACAGTTCTAATCAGCAAGAATAATCGCCGATAGGCATACATATTTGCGATCCTTAGGTTGTGAGTAGAACGCCCTTGCCACTAGACACTCTGAGCTTCTGGATTTGACAAAAATGATAAAAAGTAAGTTAATGAATGTCAAACACACAATTTGATATTTAAATATAAATATAAACATGTAGTTCTTGTACCAGTTCAATAAACAAAATTATAACCGCAGATGAAACGACATATAAATGGCATCATTCACTATCACACGTGTTTTCTCGTGCTCGAATTTGCAAAAATAGACATGCTTTACATTAAGACAACTTGAATCACGTGAATTTGTTTGAGCAATCACGAGGTTTTTAAAACTGTTTCTGATGGGTTTTCTCAAGTGCTACATTATAGTCATGGCTCAACAAGCTATCCTATAAAGTGACTTCCCTCTGAAATTCTCTGAGTTTGTGTCGAACATTTTTAGCACATCTACCTTCGATCATCATGGGTTCTGGATTATGTTCCAGGAGTGTTCTTAAACCATTAATCTTCAACATTTCCTCCCTTAATGCAAAAACAAAGTTTCCAGAACACTTATCAAAGCAAATTAGATAATAAACTGAACCTAGTGCCTGAAGAAGCTGACTAGTAGAGGTCGGTAGATCTCAGTAGCAGACGATGCACGTATTCACTGCTAACGTGAAGTCAACGACATTATAAATGTAGTGCGCAGAGCGAGGACTCGTGCTAAAGAGTGTGAAAAAAGGTACGTGACTCGATATAACTTGGAGAACGTGGGCCTTAGACAGTGAGTATATAACTTGTAAACACATTGATGTTTAACTTTCACAGACCGTCATTACTAAGACGATGTTTATTTTTAACCCCTAAACAGCAGTAATGTTGCAGGTAGCAGCATAATTTATGATGGCCGCCGTTTAAGGGTTATGTGGGCTTTTGCAGAACCTGCTTATTAGCCCTTTATTACGTAAATAAATACAAGTATACACTTATGTTTTACCTTATCCGCGTAACAAGGTTTCAGTTTTATACATAATGCGTGAACAGTTATTTCTTAAAGCACTTTATTATTACTTTTTAAAATATTTCTAACAATTAATCCAATCTGTATTTTGAGCTCGGTTTATACAAACAGTTATACGGATGTGAGATATTTTATCTGTATATAATTTGTTATCTCATATCCTATATTGTATCTAAGACACATAATGTTTTGCAACAACATGAGACCTACTGATTTATCTCCCATCCTCTTAGCTAAATTAAAAGTTATTAATTACTAGAATCCTTATTACTAGAAAGTTAATACGGTTTACTCTATACGAGTACCAGAACACACAGAATCCTTATTACTAGAAAGTTAATACGGTTTACTCTATACGAGTACCAGAACACACAGAATCCTTATAACTAGAAAGTTAATACGGTTTACTCTATACGAGTACCAGAACACACAGAATCCTTATTACTAGAAAGTTAATACGGTTTACTCTATACGAGTACCAGAACACACAGAATCCTTATTACTATAAAGTTAATACGGTTTACTCTATACGAGTACCAGAACACACAGAATCCTTATTACTAGAAAGTTAATACGGTTTACTCTATACGACTACTGGAACACACAGAATCCTTATTACTATAAAGTTAATACGGTTTACTCTATACGACTACTAGAACACACAGAATCCTTATTACTATAAAGTTAATACGGTTTACTCTATACGACTACTAGAACACACAGAATCCTTATTACTATAAAGTTAATACGGTTTACTCTATACGACTACTAGAACACGCAGAATCCTTATTACTAGAAAGTTAATACGGTTTACTCTATACGACTACTAGAACACACAGAATCCTTATTACTATAAAGTTAATACGGTTTACTCTATACGACTACTAGAAAACACAGAATCCTTATTACTATAAAGTTAATACGGTTTACTCTATACGACTACTAGAACACACAGAATCCTTATTACTATAAAGTTAATACGGTTTACTCTATACGACTACTAGAACACACAGAATCCTTATTACTATAAAGTTAATACGGTTTACTCTATACGAGTACCAGAACACACAGAATCCTTATTACTAGAAAGTTAATACGGTTTACTCTATACGAGTACCAGAACACACAGAATCCTTATTACTATAAAGTTAATACGGTTTACTCTATACGACTACTAGAACACACAGAATCCTTATTACTATAAAGTTAATACGGTTTACTCTATACGACTACTAGAACACACAGAATCCTTATTACTATAAAGTTAATACGGTTTACTCTATACGACTACTAGAACACACAGAATCCTTATTACTAGAAAGTTAATACGGTTTACTCTATAAGAGTACCAGAACACACAGAATCCTTATTACTATAAAGTTAATACGGTTTACTCTGTACGACTACTAGAACACACAGAATCCTTATTACTAGAAAGTTAATACGGTTTTCTCTATACGACTACTAGAAAATTTAAGTCAGATATAAAACATTCTTTTTACAGTTGGAGTAAATATTATAACCAAGACCTACCTGATTCCCTGAATCCTGTATAAAGTATTTTAAACACACCATCCAAGGCTTCTGATTGGGCAAAATAGCGAACGTGAAGAATGTTAGTGTTTGACCGTTGAGGTTCTGTCGCTGTTCCACAAAACCTGTCAAGTCTAGAGTCCACGCTGAGGCTTTCTCCATAAATATCGATGTAGTTCAGATAACAGTTGTTAGGTTGGGCAAGCTGATATTTCTGGAAAGTTAAATACATCTGAAACAAGAATAAAAAAAACTTAATGCCAAAGAAGCATGGAAGATGATAGTTCTGGATAATTTTATTCTGTTAGCTGTCATGGGGACAATACGATTATTGCTAACTCATGGAATTCAATATTTCCTAAATAAGCTTAGTGTCAACAACTGCCACTGAAATTAGGTTCATAAATATGTTTATTAAACCTACATGATGTGGCATACTTTGTATTAATTGTTTGACATTGATATATTCTGCTCACTTTAAACTAAAGTAATTTTACGTCGTTGTTTTTTAATGAAATCATATTTGTGGTAAAAGCCTGATATTCTGAAAATTGAACGTAAAATCACTTACGTGGGCCTAACGTTCGACAATGGTGTATGTATAACATTATATTAGGAATATAAGACGATAGCATTTTTAGGTGTATTTGTAATTACTTCAGAGACCTATGTTACTGTTGCCTGTAATTAAACCTTTCTATTGTTTTGAAAAACTGTGTCAACATTTTCAAAATGATAATATCATAGTATTGTTCATTAAAGAACTGATTTAAAAAAGTAAGTTAGAATAATAGGAATAATTAAAACTCAGTACTAGTTAACTATGTTAGCTAACACTATTTTAAATTGAAAAATTCAATGTTGGTTTTCTATGCCTCTAAATTTCATTAGGACAAGTTTGCATTGCCTAATTCAATGTTACTTTTATATATCACTTATTTAAGAATTCTTTGTTTTATTTCAAACAATGTTACTTTTTTGTATGCAACTCTGCCGCTAGGATCTCTTTACATTGCTTAACTTAATGCTGTCATTTCTAGGTTAATAATTTAGTTAAATGTTGTTTTTCTTCGACACTAACTCAGTCAATATTTTAAATCACACAAAGTAATTTTTATTCAATCCTTTCATCCTCCCAAAAAGTTACATGGAAATAAACGGAAAACTTTAAAACATAAGTATATAACATTAAGCTGACTGTCATTCAGAAACATGATTCAATGTTCAACCACAGTACAAAGACACATACATGATTACATTGTTGATGTCTCTAATAACCTACTATAGAGATATTCTCCCTCTCGGTGGTCCACCTGGAAATGTACCTCCTTGAAAAGATGAGCCACCTCATCTGCCCGGCTAGTACTTAGCATTACGAGGAGTTTCATCAGAGCCATATAACATATCATACAACAAATGAAGTTTTCCAACATCCATCTCACATAGTTTATGAACCACATCATCCAACCTACTATTAAGTGGATCCAATTCAGTGAGACAGTGAACAATCTATTATAAGCATAATGTATAATAAGGTTTTCTACTGGGGACCGAAGTACAATAATCATTACTAACTACATGAGATTAGATCTTGAGATCTATCCATCGATGAAGGAGGACACACTCATTAGCTAGTTCACATCTGGAGCACCCAAATAACAGATGAAGATGTGTTACCACAGTGATTTGTTTACACGACATAGCTTGTGTTCAGACGTTCTCTCCAAATATAAAGAAAGGAAATAAACGTTTTCTATATATGTTTATACAGTTGGTACAGTTTTTTTAATGAGAGCTGTCCTCTTATCCTTAATGATGGGTAATAACGTACTAGAAGAATTGTTAGGATCATGTTTAGTTCACTGTGTGATGCATATAGCATCATGCTTCTTACTGACATGGTTTCCTCAAGAAACCCAGCAGATTGTAGCAGTTATATCAACGTTGGTACGGACAAGATAAACTGACCAAAGAAGCCTTACTCAGCGTAATCCACTGGCATGCAAGCATCTTCCCACTGGTTGTAAACATTCAATACAGTTGCATGGTCATTAATCTCATCCTATGGAAACATCGATGCACCCTCGCAAGACGACCGGAATACTGGTGTCTAAAACTTGTAGAATTGTGCTGTGAGCACAAATTGATCATCTTTAGTGTGCAGATGTTTCTAAGACGAGACTGAACTGGCAACTTATCCAAGATTTTATCAAGAGGTTTGAAGTTGACTTCAGATTCTACAATAGCATCAATGACAACATCTTACTGATACCAACCAGTCAAAACAATATGGTCGTGTCATCCAGGGAAGTACAAAACAGTTAAGGAGTGGTATAATTGTCTAGCTTTTCAAAACTGGCACGAGAATAGAGGTGGAAATATAAACCAGGATGCACACGACCAGCTCGGCCGCAACGTTTTCTCACTTCTTGATGCCATTCAGAGGCACAATTGCACATGTTGTTTTGTGAAGTAAACAGCTTTATTTCAACTTTGCAGAAGTAAATGGCGAAGACAGCCTAATTGATTGCGATACTAGTCTCAGTGATATTTATAGATTACAGGTCGAACACTTTCAAAACATACATTGCTGGCCCTCTAGAAGCAATTATAAATAGGCAGGATAATGTAGGTATTGCTACCGAAAACAGGGCGCTGATCAAAATTAAGAATTCGATGTTGGCTTTATTTAAATGTTCGCTCGGTCTTGCCCCTCCACCCGCAGTGGCTCAGCGGACTTACAACGCTAAAAACCAGGTTTCGATACCCGTGATGGGCAGAGCACCGATATCATATTGTACTTAATTCAAAACAACAACGCTCGGTATTTTATTTTTGTTGTATTCTGAAAATGGAAGACTAATGTTATGAAATATCCTATTACATATTTGTTACGAAATATCGTATAAAATATTTGTTGTGAAATATCGTATCACATATTTGTTACGAAATATCCTATCACATATTTGTTATGAAATATCGTATCACATATTTGTTATGAAATATCCTATCACATATTTGTTATGAAATATCCTATCACATATTTGTTATGAAATATCCTATCACATATTTGTTACGAAATATTCTATCACATATTTGTTGTGAAATATCATATCACATATTTGTTGTGAAATATCATATCACATATTTGTTGTGAAATATCGTATCACATATTTGTTACGAAATATCGTATAAAATATTTGTTGTGAAATATCCTATCACATATTTGTTATGAAATATCCTATCACATATTTGTTACGAAATATCGTATAAAATATTTGTTGTGAAATATCGTATCACATATTTGTTGTGAAATATCCTATCACATATTTGTTATGAAATATCCTATCACATATTTGTTACGAAATATTCTATCACATATTTGTTGTGAAATATCGTATCACATATTTGTTATGAAATATCGTATCACATATTTGTTATGAAATGTCCTATCACATATTTGTTATGAAATATCGTATCACATATTTGTTGTGAAATATCGTATCACATATTTGTTGTGAAATATCGTATCACATATTTGTTATGAAATATCCTATCACATATTTGTTACGAAATATCCTATCACATATTTGTTATGAAATATCGTATAAAATATTTGTTATGAAATATCGTATCACATATTTGTTGTGAAATATCGTATCACATATTTGTTGTGAAATATCGTATCACATATTTGTTACGAAATATCGTATAAAATATTTGTTGTGAAATATCGTATCACATATTTGTTATGAAATATCGTATCACATATTTGTTACGAAATATCGTATAAAATATTTGTTGTGAAATATCCTATCACATATTTGTTGTGAAATATCGTATCACATATTTGTTATGAAATATCGTATCACATATTTGTTATGAAATATCGTCTCACATATTTGTTATGAAATATTCTATCACATACTTGAATTTAGTTATGATTGTTTATAAAAATGTGTACATTTTAATTGTGTCGTGAACTTGAATACTGACAACTGGAGTTGATTATTGTCCTAATTCTAGTGCAGTAACAGCTACAATATCAGGAACAGACATTTCTTTATTTATTAAGTCACTAGAGTAATTAGTAGGCACGCGCTTCTAATCCAACTTGGTTGTCAGCCATAAAGGAATCTCAATATATTAATCTTCATTAGAAACATATATCGTGATAATTTAAAGTCGTCTCTTGCGTTACAGGAACAAACAAGTAAAATTTAATGAGAACTTATCATTAGTTTTGTTTTATTTTAAATTTCCCTCAAAGCTATACGAGGGCTATTTACGTTAACCGTCCATAATTTAGCAGTGTAAGATTAGAGGCAAGGCAGCTAATCATCACCACCCATAGCCAACTCTTTTATCAAAGAATAGTGGGATTGACCGTCACAGTATAACGTCCCCACGGCTGAAAAGGCGAGTATGTTTGGTGTGATGGGGATACGAACCCGCGACCCTGAGATTACGAGTCGAGTGCCTTACCACCTGGACATGCCGGGCCCGACTTTAATTAGTAATAGTATATTTTTAAAATGTAAACAGCTAACATCTGCATAACTTATTTTATAGACTCAAAATATTTAGATAAACACATATCTTGTTTTGAATATATTACAGACTAATTCAAATTAGAACAAAACTTTTTAAAAGTGCTATATATACCTTCAAGATATGTTCATTGTATCCTGTTGTTTTGTATTCTAAAAATTGTAGGTTTAGTAGACATTGAGAATTATATACTGCTTTTTAAAGAACCATAAAACTAGTTCATAATAATTAATATTGGTAAAATATTCTGCTATATGGCAATAATAAAGTCAATAACTTCTATCAGTACAATGTACTGTTTTAAAGCTGTTCCAGAGTAACAATAACATGAATAATAACTTGTTAGTACACTGCACTGCTCGAGATAAAACAACGAGTTTTCTGTTGCATTTTGAAGATTTTATTTTCTATCGTGAAATCTTGTTGTTTGATAGTTTCCGAGTTCCTACCAAGTATTATTATTTATACTTCAAGAAGTCTTACCTTCCAACCCGGATATACTTGGATAACCCAAGTACAGTCTAAAGGCACATCCCATTTTAACGAATAGTTAAACATGTTTTCTGTTAGGTCGTTGTTACTAATTAATCCATCGGATCCTCCCTTGTAGAAAATACATTCTATGAACAAAGGAAATGAAAAAAAAATTATATTATTTTTTAGTGTAAATAAATAGTTTAATACGTATTTCATTTAACCGAAGACAGTTTTAAACAATTACGTTATGGGATAGTTAAAATATTATAGTTTTTAAGAGGGCCTTATTTCTATGAAGATGTTTTTAATCGATTGTGTTATGGATATTTCAGTTTTTAACTATTCCTAGTTTCTATCAGTTTAATTCGCGTTTTACTTTTATTACCAAACAAACGGTTGAGTCTTAAATTTAAAAATAAATCCTAAGTAAGATTGAGATACGAAGTAATTTTCTAGATTATCAGACAGAGGTCGTGATTGTAGGATGAAAAGTATAGGTGGGAAAAAGAAGTTCATAAACGTTTTTTAACAATTTAACACCATGTAACACAAATAACACCATGTAACACAAATAACACTGAGTAACACAAACTTTGTTCCTGGATAATATGTGTAATTTCTTAATAGCTTATGTTGTGAAAGTACAGAAAATGGCCATTATTCCCTTCAAACTTTGCTTTTGTGAGCTGTATAATGAAATTTAGAAATTAACCTATTTTCTATGTAAAAACGGGCAAAATGCACATTTTTCCTTGGTAGCGGCAATAAAGTCCAGTATATCTTGATGGAAGCGTTCGCCTTGCTTCCATTTTTTTTCTTGAATTTATCAAGATGAGCGTCAAGGATATGGACTTTCAGGGACGTCCTGCAGGTCATTTTGCCGTAGTTCTTCACCAGAGTCTCAACCAGTTTTACATAAATTTCTGCCTTGTGATTGCCCAAGAAGCCCCAAACCACTGCAACAAAGCTGCCCCAAGATTTTTACTTCTTCCTACTGAGCTTCTTGGGGAATTCTGTGAACTCCAGGATCTTCTTTATTTGTGGTCCAACGAAGACACCAGCTTTGACCTTTGCCTCAGACAGCTTAGGAAAGAAGTCTCGAAGGTAGTACTTGAAGGCTGCAGGCTCCTTATGAAGAGCTGTGACAAATTGTTTCATAAGACCCAATTTTATATCCAATGGTGGGAAAAACACCTTCTGGAGGTCCACTAATGGCTCACACTTGACATTGCGTCTCCCCACAGAGAACTCGGTCCTTTGTGGCCAGTACTTCCTGTTGTAGAGCGCTGCGATGTTCCTGCTGTTCCCAAGGTAAAGATAACAGAGAAACTTGGAAAAGCCTCCTTGGAGACCCATCAGGAATGTCATCATTTTGACAGCTCTGATAACCTCCCAACCATATTCATCATACTTCAAGGCTTCTAGCAAGGTCTTGACGCTCTTGTATTCCTCTTTGTGGTGCACCAAAAAGTATTTAAAATTTAAAAGGCCTAAAATTTGTACAATATAAAATATTGCTAATCATGCAAGCAAAAACTATCAGTTTTGCCTTACAGAGATTTTTTACAGTGCTCGTAGGTAAAATAAGGTGCACAGAGTTTATCTTGATCCCCGATAGACATGACGAAACATGACTTGTAGGCTTCACACATTTTAACAGATGCTGTCATAGAGTACTTTTTCGCTCTTGTCTTGATAAATTGACCACATACATAGCAGAATGTGTCTGGAGAATGGTTGCAGCTTCTTGATGCCATCTCTGATAAAATCATATAGGTCTATGTGTTCACTTAGACAGCTAGAACTAAAATGAAGTGGTGAGTGGTGAGCCCCTGTATATATATATTACTATGGAAAGTTCCAGAAATTCTCGTAAGTTCTACAACATTCTAGAAAGTTTTCGAAAATTCTTGTAAGTTCGAGAAAATTCTCTATCAGCTACTCAGCACTGAATCTACCTGGAATGTTCTGGAAAATAGGTAACTTTGAAAATTTTATTACCCAGGTCACAAAAGCAAAGTTTGAAGAGAAAAATAGGTCTTTTCCATTTACTTTAGGCATAAGTAATTGGGAAATAACACTTTCTGTCCAGATACAAGAAAAAGTAAAAATTTCGTTACATAGTGTTATTAAAATTCGAAAATAAAGCGGTTTATGTAAACAAACATTTGTATTTATATAATTAAGTTGGAATACAGACGTTTACAATGCTAATCACATCTATTGTTAAATCTTTTATAACATTTGGAAAACAATCATTTTCTTATGTTGTTACAGTGAATAAAGTAACGAAAAACTTACCGTCTGAGGGAGGACGAACAAAATCTGGAAAAGAAACCCATAACAAGGTAAGTGGTGTAATAACATATGTTAACATTCGTTACAGTAGTGTAATAACATATGTTAACGTTTGTTATAGTAGTGTAATAACATATATCAACATTCGTTACAGTAGTGTAATAACATAAACTCTTTAAAAATAGAAACGCAAAAGGCAAAATATGAGACAAATTGTTAACAAGTTTATTCCGGGTAGTTCTGTATGACATGTGTGAAACTTTGCACATTCACTGCTGAACATCCAAAGCCTGCAAAGGCGAAGTCCACGCTCACTATTTGAAGTTTAACGTCACTCAACGTCAATAACGAGTATGCCCCCCGTGAGCATCAATAACTGCTTCGCATCTCCTGCCCATGGAAGCGATGAGATGACGAATCACATCCTGTGGAATGGCTGTCCACTCAGCCTGCAAAGCTGCTGCAAGCTGAGGTAGAGTCTGCGGTTGAGGTTGTCGCCGTCGCAGACTTCGTCCCAAAGATGTTCGATGGGGTTTAAATCTGGTGATCTGGAGGGCCAGAGAAGAACGTTGATGTTGTGGTGTCTCAAGAAGACAGTGGTGAGTCGGGCTGTGTGAGGATGGGCGTTGTCATGTTGAAAAACGCCGTTGACGTTCACCATGATGGGTTGCACATGGGGCCTAAGAATCTCGTCGACGTATCGTTGAACCGTAAGATTCCCTCGAATGTGCAAAAGGTCTGTTCTGGCATTGTAGGCGATGGCAGCCCACATCATGACGCTGCCACCACCATATCTGTCAACTTCCTGTACACAGTTTACTGCAAAACGTTCACCTCGGCGACGGTAAACACGGGTCCTTCCATCCTGCCTACGAACCATAAAACGTGATTCATCGCTGAACCAAACATGCCTCCATCGTCGATGAGGCCATACCCGATGTGCCCGAGTCCACTGCAGCCGTGCTTGACGATGTTGCTGGGTTAGGATGACGCCTCTGACTGGACGTCGAGGTCGGATTCCTGCATCTCGTAGACGGTTGCGTACGGTCTGATCGAAAATCCTACGCAGCCCTGGTATGGTTGAGGCAGTAGACGTCGCAGTGGTGGTCCTATCCCGGAGGTGACGTAACCGGATGATGCGATCTTGTGCGGGCGTGGTCACACGAGGTCTGCCAGATCGTGGACGGTCACGAGTTGATCCATGTTGTTGGTGACGATTCCATAGCCTTGAGATGGTGCTTGGGTGGACATTCACAGCTCTGGCAACATCTGATCGATGGCGTTGTTGCGTTGTGCTTCAGTCAGTCTTGGCGTAACTGTATTGCGTGTCTGTGGCTTAACACTGAGTTATGGAAACCGAAAACCCGTCACTTTTATAGGGATTTTGCACATGTTGCACTTGCAGAACATGCAGATCTCTCAAACAAATTTATTGGACACGCATGCATTTTGGCGAAAAATCCGATGTTTTCCTCCGTTTTCAAAGTGCACAACTTTTATTGTCATTTTGGCCTGACAATCAGTGCCTTAACACGTGTAACAACACATACTCTGAGCTTGTAACGTTATTACATATATTTCTCTTTAAAATAACAAAAATATCCCTTTTGCGTGTTAAATCGTGCGACTCGTAATCTGAGGGTCGCGGGTTCGCATCCCGGTCGCGCCAAATATGCTCGCCCTTTCAGTCGTGGGGGCGTTATAATGTGACGGTCAATCCCACTATTCGTTGGTAAAAGAGTAGCCCAAGAGTTGGCGGTGGGTGGTGATGACTAGCTGCTTTCCCTCTAGTCTTACACTGCTAAATTAGGGACGGCTAGCACAGATAGCCCTCGAGTAGCTTTGTGCGAAATTAAGAAACAAACAAACAAACAAACCCTTTTGCGTTTCTTGTTTTGAAGAGTATATGTTAACATTCGTTATAATAGTATAATAAGATATGTTAACGTTCGTTATAGTAGTGTAATAACACATGTTAACATTCGTTATAGTAGTGTAATAACACATGTTAACATTCGTTATAGTAGTGTAATAACACATGTTAACATTCGTTATAGTAGTGTAATAACACATGTTAACATTCGTTATAGTAGAATCATACAGTTATTTCTACAGATTACACTTAATCTTTAAACTAAAGATGTTACAGTGTGATAGAAATCAAGGTTCATAGATAAATGAATTATTAGTTTAAAGCCACCCACAGTGGCACAGTGGTATGTTGGCGGACTTACAAAGCCAGAAACCGAGTTTCGATACGCGTGGTTTGCAGAGCGCATATAGCCCATTGTGTAGCTTTGCGCTTAGCTACAAACAAGTAAACTATTTTAAAGGTTCGTCACGTTCTACAAGAAATGTTTGGTAAGTCAGGTCTGCTTTTGTGTACAATATTTGTTTCAAATTATTTCGTCTCTTGAAGTTATGTTTCCCAGTTCCCCCACGTGGAATTATTTCATATATAGTTTCACGTGACAGTTACATTCCAGTAATTAGTGACGTAAGTCATACGCTCTTTCTCACTGTGTATACACGATGCGTGCAATCCCAGTGCGGATGACATTAATGTAGTCGTAATATACTGCAGAATAGTGACAGTGGAAAAACGTGTGCAAAACCTTCGAAATTATTCGTGATGTAATCATCGCGCATGGCGTTAATATTGCGAATCTCTTTGAACTTCGTCTCATCGTGTCTCAAAGTGCCCATTTTCTGTATAGTGTTACATGTGTCGCCTGCGCTTACGCAGTCAACATAGTGTATCTACAGTAAACATCAACTCCAGTGTGACCATCATAAATTGATTTTAATGCCAAACGGACCCTGCAACCGTCTGGCGAGTGCACAGATACCCGTAATGTTATTGTCATTGTAACGTCACTTCAACTGTCGTGCGTCGCGTTACCGCGGCTGTTATTGTAATAAAGCGTCTGCATTGGCTTGACCTAAAGGACATCGTGAGAAAATACTTTTATTTATATCGCTACAACAGAGAAATCGCTCGAAAATTGCGATAATCCAAATTCGCAAGCGTGTAAAGCGATAAATGACGTCATTCAATTAATCGTGTTAATCCAAAAACGCGTGCAACGAATAGTGTAAATCGAAAACTACCTGTACCTTATACACATTTAAATATAACTCAACGTAACGCAACATTTATTGCCCTACGAACCTTTTGGTTTAAAAATATTCGCCGTTTTTCAAAACATTAAAAGGCTGGTATATGGTTCGTTACTTGTTTATGATATTTGTTTTAGAGCAAACTCACATTGGGATATCTTTTGTGTCCACTGCATGAAATGAGCTCCAGATATTAGCACAGTAAACTTACCGCTGACCCAGCTAGGGACATTGTTCATTAGAAATATTTGTTTGTTTGTTTTCTGAGTTTCGCACAAAGCTACTCGAGGGCTATCTGCGCTAGCCGTCCCTAATTTAGCAGTGGAAGACTAGAGGGAAGGTAGCTAGTCATCACCACCCACCGCCAACTCTGGGGCTACTCTTTTACCAACGAATAGTGGGATTGACCGTCATATTATAACGCCCCCACGGCTGAAAGAACGAGCATGTTTGGCGCGACGGGGATGCGAACCAGAGACCCTCAGATTACGAGTCTCACGCCTTAACACGCTTGGCCATGCCGGGCTCATTAGAAATACAAAAATAAGCAAATATTAACAATTAAAAAGTTACATGAAACTGATATTACTGAAACAGCTTTGAAGTGTACTTATATTATTAATTAATTGAACAAAGAACGTCAGAACACGGCATTGGGTAGAATCATTAGAATTTTATCTGTTTCGTTATCAAATTATTGTGCTTTTGAAACACTTGGTATTAAATATCATAAGTCGTGTCACATAAGTTACATATTAAATATCATAAGTCGTGTCACATAAGGAACATATTAAATATCATAAGTCGTGTCACATAAGGTACATCTTAAATATCATAAGTCGTGTCACATAAGGTACATTTTAAATATCATAAGTCGTGTCACATAAGGTACATCTTAAATATCATAAGTCGTGTCACATAAGGTACATATTAAATATCATAAGTCGTGTCACATAAGGTACATCTTAAATATCATAAGTCGTGTCACATAAGGTACATCTTAAATATCATAAGTCGTGTCACATAAGGTACATATATTTGTTGCACATTTTTTATCATATTTGAGCGTAGACTTGATGAAAAACTAACGAGTTGTCTGTTTGTTTTGTTTGTTTTGAATTTCGCACAAAGCTACTCGAGGGCTATCTGTGTTAGCCGTCCCTAATTTAGTAGTGTAAGACTAGAGGGAAGGCACCTAGTCATCACCACCCACCGCCAACTCTTGGGCTACTCTTTTACCAACGAATAGTGGGATTGACCGTCACATTATAGCGCCCCACGGCTGGGAGGGCGAGCATGTTTGGCGCGGCTCGGGCTCGAACCCGCGACCCTCAGATTACAAAGCGCACGCCTTAACGCGCTAGGCCATGCCAGGCCCTGAAAAACTAACGAACTAAACAGTCCTTACGTAACTGGCTCTGGTTAGACTTAATAACAACACATACCTTTAATTGAGACAAACTTGTAGACCGCTCTGAATCCTAGATACTCTATACTATCATCGGATGAGAACTTCAACCACAGGTGGCGGTCACTCGACTTGAGCAGTGGTGGAAAGGATGCTCCGCAGAATCGTCCGATCAGGTCAGAATATCCGTAGGGGCCGTCTCTAATTTCTAGAAAGTCGTATTGGCAATTGTTGGCTTCCTCTAAGTGGAAGGTGTCGCGAAAGTCTAATTCAATACAATACCCGTAGGGAGCTAGTAAAAATACACGGTCAACTTCTATAATGTCTCCAAGAAACGTAATGAAAACGAACTCAATGTACTTTGACTGTAACGATAAAACGTTTTATTCGTAATGTAGGAGCACTTAAATTAGAATTGATCGATGAAAGGATGTTCCCTCAAGTAGGACAAACGTTAATATTATTTACCAAAACCAAACTATTAAAATAATATGAGCTTACGCTAGAATATTTATAATGTAAAAAACGTCGAAATACCGAAGAACTATGCAACAGACAAAAGAAAAAAAAACATGTAATGAGCTTGAAAACCGCAATTATTTAGTAAACTGAGATTCGTCAACTTCTCACACAGAACAAACTTATAATATTTACTTGTAATTCATGTACGTGTGAAACATTCGTTGATCTTATAAGCAAATCAATAATTCCTGGGTAGCATTACCGTATGTTGATATCCTTATGTGACACAGGAATGTAAGTGTGCATGTTTGTAAATTTGGAACAGTATCACATATTACAAGTAACTGAATAACATAGTTATATAATCGATTACAAATAACCGAATAACATAGTAATATAATCGATTACGAGTAACCAAATAACATAGTAATATAATCGATTACAAATAACTGAATAACATAGTAATATAATCGATTACAAATAACCGAATAACATAGTAATATAATCGATTACAAGTAATAGAATAACATAGTAATATAATCGATTACAAATAACTGAGCAACATAGTAATATAATCGATTACAAGTAATTGAATAACATAGTAATTGATCGAAAGTCAAGGTATTTTTATTAAGTTGATGTAGCCTAATTTAGTTTGATATTAAATAGTTGGTAGAACTGTGAAGAATAAATATATATAACAGTCGATATGAACCGCCCTTCGGTAGGTAAAGTTGAACATGGGAGTGAATAAATGGGGGTTGATAACGGCTCCTATACTAACCTTGGCCTACAAAAAACTCCTATACTAACCTTGGCCTACAAAAAACTCCTATACTAACCTTGGCCTACAAAAACTTACAAACTACATTTAGTAGCGATCGAAAATGATATTGTATTATGATGAATAAAACTTGATTGTATATTGAAGTTTCATTTATCATCTATATTCCAAGAATTTGTAGTTCAATGACAAATCTACAAGTAGTTCGAGGGGTCGCCAACACAATAAAGATATGAGGAACCCTGGTGTAGGATTTGTGAAACTATTGATCGTGTTAGTGAGTCCTTTACTCGCCCAAAGGGGATTTAATGATATGAATATATATGAGATCAAACTTGTCTTCCAAAAGAAGGCGCTGAATAAGTTGTTTTCCTAAGTATTAGTGGTGCCACCTACGTATCTTCTCAAGGAAAATACTGTATTATAAAATATACAGTTTATTATTTGTATCTATTGTTTGACGCATAATTTTCACGAAATGAATTGTTTACAACTATGTAGTTGTCATGAAAGGGCAGCTACGTTCATCGTTTGTTTTATGCCATTTAAAACTACTGAACTTGTAATGGCTAGAAAAGTTTTATGTATTACACAGTTTATGTGACAGACAAATATATCGAACGTTCATTTAATAGATAATGTGTCGTTTGTGTCTATTGCTTCAGTGAATAAAAGTATGTACAGTTAATTCTGTTACTGTCATTTATAACAGTTACCTTCAACTGTTTACAATTATTTATCTATATAACAGCTAACTAGATTCAACATTTATTCCTCTCCAACGTAAGGTTTAGGTTTATTGTTTTTCTGTATATAACATTGTTATTTTTATATAATATACAGAGATATTTATTTTCAACAACTCCATGTACACAATATACTGGCTACATTTAGTGTGTAATTGTAACAGTGTTATTCAAAAATTTCTTTTTGTAATATAATGTGCGTGACTGATTATGAAACCAGTTAATTCGACGTTTTCTTTTGTATAATATGCAGCTTACATGATTGTTTTCGACATTGATATATTGTGGTTTTTATTCACACAAATTGCTCTTGTTAATTCTTCTATGTAATCTTATTTTAAACTGCACCTGTTATTTCCTTTATACAGACAGTGTTATTTGGATATTTTCGTGGATAATTCGGTGAATAAAACTCTTTCGTTTCGGAGTTACCAACAGTAAAGTTGACACATGCTCTAGCTTGGTCAGTTTCATTCATTTGGACTGCTCGGAACCCCAAGACGTCTTTGGCTAGAAAAACAACAAACCTAAGTCAGTAATTTCATCTTGATTAATGAAAAATTAGACACAAACATAAACTTAATGTATATGTACATACATACACACAGTCATCTACACATAAACTTAATGTATATGTACATACATACACACAATCATCTACACATAAACTTAATGTATATGTACATACATACACACAGTCATCTACACATAAACTTAATGTATATGTACATACATACACACAATCATCTACACATAAACTTAATGTATATGTACATACATACACACAGTCATCTACACATAAACTTAATGTATATGTACATACATACACACACAAGCATCTGCACATAAACTTAATGTATATGTACATACATACACACAATCACCTACACATAAACTTAATGTATGTGTACATACATACACACAATCACCTACACATAAACTTAATGTATATGTACATACATACACACACAGTAATCTACGCACATAAACTTAATGTATATGTACATACATACACACAATCATCTACACATAAACTTAATGCATATGTACATACATACACACAATCATCTACACATAAACTTAATGTATATGTACATACATACACACAATTATCTACACATAAACTTAATGTATATGTACATACATACACACAATCACCTACACATAAACTTAATGTATATGTACATACATACGCACAGCTGCATAAATCACTGGCACATAAACTTAATGTATATGTACGTACATACACACTAACAATCACCTACACATAAACTTAATGTATATGTACATACATACACACAATCACCTGCATATAAACTTAATGTATATGTACATACATGTACACACAAGCATCTGCACACATAAACTTAATGTATATGTACATACATACGCACAATCATCTGCGCATAATAAACTTAATGTGTATGTACATACATACACACAATCACCTACACATAAACTTAATGTATATGTACATACATACACACACAATCACTCGCCTACACATAAACTTAATGTATATGTACATACATACACACAGTCACCTACACATAAACTTAATGTATATGTACATACATACACACAATCATCTACACATAAACTTAATGCATAATGTACATACATACACACAATTATCTACACATAAACTTAATGTATATGTACATACATACACACAATTATCTACACATAAACTTAATGTATATGTACATACATACACACAATCATCTACACATAAACTTTATGTATATGTACATACATACACACAATCATCTACACATAAACTTAATGTATATGTACATACATACACACAATCATCTACACATAAACTTAATGCATATGTACATACATACACACAATTATCTACACATAAACTTAATGTATATGTACATACATACACACAATCATCTACACATAAACTTAATGCATAGGTACATACATACACACAATTATCTACACATAAACGTAATGTATATGTACATACATACACACACAATCATCTACACATAAACTTAATGTATATGTACATACATACACAATCATCTACACATAAACTTAATGTATATGTACATACATACACACACAATTATCTTCACATAAACGTAATGTATATGTACATACATACACACAATTATCTACACATAAACTTAATGTATCTGTACATACATACACACAATCATCTACACATAAACTTAATGCATAGGTACATACATACGCACAATTATCTGCACATAAACGTAATGTATATGTACATACATACACATACGCATGATCACCTACACATAAACTTAATGTGTATGTACATACATACACACACAAGCATCTACACATGGAAACTTAATGTATATGTACATACATACACACAATCATCTACACATAAACTTAATGTATATGTACATACATACACACAGTCATCTACACATAAACTTAATGTATATGTACATACATACACACACAAGCATCTGCACATAAACTTAATGTATATGTACATACATACACACACAATCACCTACACATAAACTTAATGTATATGTGTACATACATACACACAATCACCTACACATAAACTTAATGTATATGTACATACATACGCACACAAGCATCTACATTATAAACTTAATGTATATGTACATACATACACACAATCATCTACACATAAACTTAATGCATATGTACATACATACACACAATCATCTACACATAAACTTAATGTATATGTACATACATACACACAATTATCTACACATAAACTTAATGTATATGTACATACATACACACAATCACCTACACATAAACTTAATGTATATGTACATACATACACACACAATCACCTACACATAAACTTAATGTATATGTACATACATACACACACAATCACCTACACATAAACTTAATGTATATGTACATACATACACACAATCACCTACACATAAACTTAATGTATATGTACATACATACACACACAAGCATCTACACATAAACTTAATGTATATGTACATACATACACACAATCATCTACACATAAACTTAATGTATATGTACATACATACACACAATCACCTACACATAAACTTAATGTATATGTACATACATACACACACAATCACCTACACATAAACTTAATGTATATGTACATACATACACACAGTCACCTACACATAAACTTAATGTATATGTACATACATACACACAATCATCTACACATAAACTTAATGCATATGTACATACATACACACAATTATCTACACATAAACTTAATGTATATGTACATACATACACACAATTATCTACACATAAACTTAATGTATATGTACATACATACACACAATCATCTACACATAAACTTTATGTATATGTACATACATACACACAATCATCTACACATAAACTTAATGTATATGTACATACATACACACAATCATCTACACATAAACTTAATGCATATGTACATACATACACACAATTATCTACACATAAACTTAATGTATATGTACATACATACACACAATCATCTACACATAAACTTAATGCATAGGTACATACATACACACAATTATCTACACATAAACGTAATGTATATGTACATACATACACACACAATCATCTACACATAAACTTAATGTATATGTACATACATACACACACAATCATCTACACATAAACTTAATGTATATGTACATACATACACACACAATTATCTTCACATAAACGTAATGTATATGTACATACATACACACAATTATCTACACATAAACTTAATGTATCTGTACATACATACACACAATCATCTACACATAAACTTAATGCATAGGTACATACATACACACAATTATCTACACATAAACGTAATGTATATGTACATACATACACACACAATCACCTACACATAAACTTAATGTATATGTACATACATACACACACAAGCATCTACACATAAACTTAATGTATATGTACATACATACACACAATCATCTACACATAAACTTAATGCATATGTACATACATACACACAATCATCTACACATAAACTTAATGTATATGTACATACATACACACAATTATCTACACATAAACGTAATGTATATGTACATACATACACACACAAGCATCTACACATAAACTTAATGTATATGTACATACATACACACAATTATCTACACATAAACGTAATGTATATGTACATACATACACACACAATCATCTACACATAAACGTAATGTATATGTACATACATACACACAATTATCTACACATAAACGTAATGTATACATACATAGGGTTTGCTTTCAGAGCTAACTGCCAAACTGTTTTTATTTCACTGGTGTCATTAATATTTTATTAAAATAACTTGCCGAATAAGAGTAATTCTTACACTTGAATGAGTGGTTAAGAATATTTATATTTTTCCTTTACAAATGCATACACTTTAACTCTAGAGAGGAGGATATGAAAGTTAATTCGTTTCAAATATTTGTTTTATTTAGTTGTCATTATGGTTTGTTTTGTTTGGAATTTCGCGCAAAGCTAAACAAGGGCTATGTACACTAGCCCTCGCTAATTTAGCAACGCGAAGCTAGAGGGAAGGCTTCTAGTCATCATGAATAGTTGATTTGATTATCACATAATAACCCCTCAAAGGCTTAAAGGACGAGCATGTTTGATGGAACAGGGATTCGAACCTGAGACCCGCCAACTTTGAGTCGAGCATCACCTCAGTAGATATAATGATACGTAATTATTGTATTCTTTTGAACTTCATAGGTTTTCATAGGTTTTAGTTGTCCAGTGGAATTATTGCAAATGCTATTAAAAAGTACTTCAAATCTCGTTTACAATAAACAATGAAGCTAAATATGGCAGTGCACCAACTATTAAGTTTTATTGTATCATTTGCTGTAAACCTCAAAATCATCTCTCAAGATTGGAGGTTGTTACATTTTGTGTTGTATTCTTATTTCTTCGCTCAAATCATCATTATCTTGAATGTTTCACGAAGCCTCCCAGTGGCTCAGCGGTATGTCTGCGGATTTACAACGCTAAAATCCGGGTTTCGATACCCGTGGTGGGCAGAACACAGATAGCCCATTGTGTAGCTTCGTGCTCAATTCAAAACAAACAACGTTTCACGAAGACTGGAAAACATCAGCAAGGCTCTTAGGCCTGAAAACAATGTGGACATAGAGCATTGGTCAGAATATTAGATATAACAAACAATGTGGACATAGAGCATTGGTCAGAATATTAGATATAACAAACAATGTGGACATAGAGCATTGGTCAGAATATTAGATATAACAAACAATGTGGACATAGAGCATTGGTCAGAATATTAGATATAACAAACAATGTGGACATAGAGCATTGGTCAGAATATTAGATATAACAAACAGTGTGGACATAGAGCATTGGTCAGAATATTTGATATAACAAAAATGTGGACATAGAGCATTGGTCAGAATATTTGATATAACAAACAATGTGGACATAGAGCATTGGTCAGGATATTTGATATAACAAACAGTGTGGACATAGAGCATTGGTCAGAATATTTGATATAACGAACAATGTGGACATAGAGCGTTTATCAGAATATTTGATATAGCAAACAATCGCGTGGACTGACCGAATCGCATCAGATATTGGCAAGGATTTGTTTGTTTAAAGTTATCTACCTTCACTCTCCACAAGTTAGTGGTGACAGCCTAGAGGGTAGGCAGCTACCCAACCCTACTCATCGCCAACTAATTGAATAGTAGGATTGACCGTAACTTATAACGTCCTCACAACTGTAGAGACAACCATTTTCGGTAATGAAGTTTGAATCTGTGACCCGAAGATTTAGACCTACACCTACTACGTATTATAATCATTATGAGTAATATTATATTTAATTACTTAAACTCGTTACTTTGTAAACAACTTTAGTCCTAAACCGTTAGGTAACTTGGTCTGATCAAAAGTTAATATTATTCTATTACTAATTGGTTTGTTTACGAAACATCACTAGGACTAGAAGATATTGTTGAAGATGATGACTCTCGTCTTATTGAGAATAAGATTGGAAGATATTCGAGACATTATCGGCTGATTGTGAGATTCATAAAAACTCTAATACACAAATACTGATATACAGAACCTTTAAAAATTACGGGTTAAATACATTACAATATTTTAGCATCATACAGTTAGTTATAAAACATGTGTTGCGAACGAGTTCATTAGAATATCCTTTCGTTATTGTCCAGAAGTTTTCCACCGAAGAAGAAAAGCTCACCTTCCAAAAGTTTTTGAGTTTCAGTCCATTGATTTTTGTCTTAAAGTTTTCTGTTTACTTGAGGGTTAGCACAAAGCTGCACATTGTGCTTTCTTTGGTCTGTTCACCACGAGTAACGAAACTCGGTTTCTAGCGTTGTAAGTTCGCAGACGTACCATGCCGCTCTTCAAGTTAATATATTAATAACAAAAAATTTATTCGCCTTATATAATAAGTTTAGCCACTAAAATGTTTGCTCTTATACAATGTTTTGAAATACTTGTATGTTTCATTTCAGCTTTCGAAAGTTAAAAATAACAATGACTGCTTTCTGTTTGCACAGTAGTACATAGTGTGGGGCGAGTGGTTGTTACATTGTCTGGTGACAATAACTTAATTTAATAAATCAAAATATTTGATACCTAAACACACATTTCTCAAATCTGTTTGCTTTTAAAATGTTTACACGTGATCACTTGATACGTTTAGGAATATGTTTGGGGTATTTGTGCTCTGCCAACCACAGGTATCGAACCCTGAATTGTAGCGCAATAAGCAGTCAGTTTTAATGCTGAAATGGTATTTGGTTGCACTGATTTTATTATTATTTTATGTATTATTTCAAGGCTAATCTCTACTTCCTCTGTAATACTATTTGTATTTAGTTAACTTCCTAAGCTACTTTCATTCAGTTTACAACTGCGAACCAAGTTTTATTAAGTTTAGTAAGCGAAACGAAATTTGGGTTTTAATATAACGAAATATCTGAGGGTTAATCTGTTTATCTTACTTTGTTGTGTAGTAATGCATCTTAGTTTTGAATATTGTTGTGAGTTTCAATTTTCGTCTTTCAACAATCAGTGTTGAACTAGTTTTACGCCATTTTACTTTCATTGCTATATTTTTGCTTTCTAAAGGTTATCATTCACGGTATATGTTGGTAATTTGTAGTATATCATACGTTATGTTATTTATTATGATGCATTTTGAGGTTTGTAAGACTTTTTAAATTTTATTTTGGATGTTACGAAATCTGAAATTTGTGCACTGAAGTTCCCATGCAGAAAGTTCTTAATGTATGTTGGATGACATTAGTCGTAAGTTCGGTAAAGTTTTCCTGATTAGTGTAGTGTAGCTAACTAATGCACCTATAGTATTTTAGTGTTTGTCCAAAACCTAAAGCTTCGCGTGGTTATAACAGATATGTATTAGAACTTTATTTGTTGGGATCTAATATTAAGGAAGCAAGGGTTGTGGTTTTGTTGACTTAAATAGGGGATTAGCTTTACTTTTACATCTTCTAAGCATGACTTGTTAAGTTTTAATAGGCTATAGTTTTGTTGACTTAAATAGAGGATTAGCTTTACTTTTACATCTTCTAAGCATGACTTGTTAAGTTCTAATAGGCTATAGTTTTGTTGACTTAAATAGAGGATTAATTTTATTTCTAAATGTTATAAACATGACTGACTTGTTAAGTTGTAATGAACTGTAGTTTTGCTGGCTAGGTTTAAATAGATATAGAATTAGAGTTAATTTCAACTTTATTATTTTCATATTTACCTTCATTTCTTATAGCTTTTTAGCTGCAACATTTTTCAGTGTTACATCCGTACAGTTAACATGCACTTTGTTGCTACAAGCTACACTGATCGCCTCAGCACATTCATTCTCGCCACTCATTTCCCGCCTTTCTGTACACACGTTTAATTAATTAGATTCAGGATCCAGTTCATGCACGTGTGCCTCATGATACCAGAAGAAGTTTTTTGTGTGTCATATCTTTTTTTATGAAAGGTTCCCTTTCACCAAACCTTTTAAGTCAGTGAAATGCTTTATTATTATTAATCAATACTAATTTTTATAGTAATTGGCTACTTTAGGGGACTCGCTGTCCACACACAAACATATATATTTGTAGAATATCCAGTTTATTTTAAATCCCTAAAGAGGCACAAATGTTGTCATATTTCAGTCAGTTTGCTAGTCATTGGTTAAGGCTTAAGATATAACCAAATATAGAACTTGATTTTATTATAGATGTAAGCGTCAACAGACACATGACGTGTCAGCAGAGATGTAACAAAGCAAAATAAAATTATATCACTTATACAAAAGTGATGCTGACTTAAAGAGATGTTTTTGCAACTCAAGAACACTAAGGATATTCTATATTCCAGACGTAATCATCTTAACTAAAAACTAGAATGAGGATTACGTTGTGGGGACAACAACCTACAACGTCCCTTGTACCCTCACCGTTTACAGAGTGTTGTGGTCATGATAGTTACTTCTAAAGCGTAATAAATAAATATATTATCAACCAACTGATCACATATTTCGTTTCTTATCATTTTACATTCATACTTCTGTGTTTTACAGTAATTTATCTACTGGTACACAGACTAGCTTATATTATATTGTTCATTTACCAGCTACTTGTTTCTTATCAGTGTTTTATACCTGATAGACAGAAATACACCAGTGTTTTATATCTAATAGACAGAATGTCACCAGTGTTTTGTATCTGATACCCAGAATGTCACCAGTGTTTTGTATCTGATACCCAGAATGTCACCAGTGTTCTATATCTGACAGCCAGAATGTCACCAGTGTTTTGTATCTGACAGCCAGAATGTCACCAGTGTTTTGTATCTGATACCCAGAATGTCACCAGTGTTCTATATCTGATAGACAGAATGTCACCAGTGTTTTATATCTAATAGACAGAATGTCACCAGTGTTTTGTATTTGACAGCCAGAATGTCACCAGTGTTTTGTATCTGATACCCAGAATGTCACCAGTGTTCTATATCTGATAGACAGAATGTCACCAGTGTTTTATATCTAATAGACAGAATGTCACCAGTGTTTTATATCTGATAGCCAGAATGTCACTAGTGTTTTGTATCTGATAGCCAGAATGTCACCAGTGTTTTGTATCTGACAGCCAGAATGTCACCAGTGTTTTGTATCTGACAGCCAGAATGTCACCAGTGTTTTATATTTGAAAGACAGAATATCACCAGTGTTTTATATTTGAAAGACAGAATATCACTAGTGTTTTACATCTAATAGACAGAATGTCACCAGTGTTTTATATCTGATAGCCAGAATGTCACTAGTGTTTTGTATCTGATAGCCAGAATTTCATTAGTGTTTTGTATCTGACAGCCAGAATGTCACCAGTGTTTTATATTTGAAAGACAGAATATCACTAGTGTTTTATATCTAATAGACAATATGTCACAAGTGTTTTGTATCTAATAGAGAGAATGTCACCAGTGTTTTATATCTAATAGACAGAATGTCACCAATGTTTTGTATCTGATAGCCAGAATGTCACCAGTGTTTTATATCTAATAGACAGAATGTCACCAGTGTTTTGTATCTGATAGCCAGAATGTCACCAGTGTTTTATATCTAATAGACAGAATGTCACCAGTGTTTTGTATCTGATAGCCAGAATGTCACCAGTGTTTTATATCTGATAGCCAGAAATACACCAGCGTTTTATATCTGATAGCCGGAATGTCACTTGTGTTATACATAACTCATACTATTGTGTAGATGACATGATTTTACAATACTGTGTTAACAGCATTCCTTGCATGTATATACATAATTTTGTCATGGTTGTACAGAGCTCAATAATCGTCTGTGATGTAATACAAGTTATTGTGAAGTATACACAATGATGTATTGGTGAAGTACACACAATGATGTATTAGTGAAGTATACACAATGATGTATTGGTGAAGTATACACAATGATGTATTGGTGAAGCATATACAATAATGTATTGGTGAAGTATAGACAATGATGTATTGGTGAAGTATACAAAATGATGTATTGGTGAAGTACACACAATGATGTATTGGTGAAGTACACACAATGATGTATTGGAGAAGTACACACAATGATGTATTGGTGAAGTATACACAATGATGTATTGGTGAAGTACACACAATGATGTATTGGTGAAGTACACACAATGATGTATTGGTGAAGTACACACAATGATGTATTGGTGAAGTATACAAAATGATGTATTGGTGAAGTACACACAATGATGCATTGGTGAAGTACACACAATGATGCATTGGTGAAGTACACACAATGATGTATTGGTGAAGTACACACAATGATGCATTGGTGAAGTACACACAATGATGCATTGGTGAAGTACACACAATGATGTATTGGTGAAGTATACAAAATGATGTATTGGTGAAGTACACACAATGATGCATTGGTGAAGTACACACAATGATGTATTGGTGAAGTACACACAATGATGTATTGGAGAAGTACACACAATGATGTATTGGTGAAGTATACACAATGATGTATTGGTGAAGTATACAAAATGATGTATTGGTGAAGTACACACAATGATGCATTGGTGAAGTACACACAATGATGTATTGGTGAAGTACACACAATGATGTATTGGAGAAGTACACACAATGATGTATTGGTGAAGTATACACAATGATGTATTGGTGAAGTACACACAATGATGTATTGGTGAAGTACACACAATGATGTATTGGTGAAGTACACACAATGATGTATTGGTGAAGTATACACAACGATGCATTGGTGAAGTACACACAATGATGTATTGGTGAAGTATACACAATGATGTATTGGTGAAGTATACACAACGATGTATTGGTGAAGTACACACAATGATGTATTGGTGAAGTACACACAATGATGTATTGGTGAAGTACACACAATGATCTATTGCTGAAGTATACACAATGATGTATTGGTGAAATATACACAACGATGCATTGGTGAAGTACACACAATGATGTATTGGTGAAGTACACACAATGATGTATTGGAGAAGTACACACAATGATGTATTGGTGAAGTATACACAATGATGTATTGGTGAAGTACACACAATGATGTATTGGTGAAGTACACACAATGATGTATTGGTGAAGTACACACAATGATGTATTGGTGAAGTATACACAACGATGCATTGGTGAAGTACACACAATGATGTATTGGTGAAGTATACACAATGATGTATTGGTGAAGTATACACAACGATGTATTGGTGAAGTACACACAATGATGTATTGGTGAAGTACACACAATGATGTATTGGTGAAGTACACACAATGATCTATTGCTGAAGTATACACAATGATGTATTGGTGAAATATACACAACGATGCATTGGTGAAGTACACACAATGATGTATTGGTGAAGTACACACAATGATGTATTGGTGAAGTACACACAATGATGTATTGGTGAAGTATACACAATGATGTATTGGTGAAGTATACACAATGATGTATTGGTGTGACATAGTTTCGTAGAAATATTTGGGTCCTTTGACTCTTATCTCTAGATACTAGTGATGGGCAGAGCATAAATAGCACATTGTATATGTTTGTGATAAACTACAAACAAATAACTCTTTTAGAAGACAAATAATATTCACAATATACCTAAACACTCTTTATAGTTTGTTTTATTTTATCTTATAAAGATGCACATTCTGTGAACAGAAGAAGGGCTCTTCTTAGATAATAAAATAAATATTATACACATTGGAACATAGTGATCTTCCTTAGTCAGCACAGTCACACTGAAGAATCTATTCACCTTCTTAGTCAGCACAGTCACACTGGGTACCGTAGTCATCTTTCTTAATCAACACAGTCTCACCAGCTACCTTAGTCATCCTTCTTAATCAACACACTCACACCTGCTATTTTAGTCATCCCTTTTAATCAATAGAGTCTCACCAGCTACCTTAGTCATCCTTCATTATCAACACAGCCACACCATTTACCCTAGTCATCCTTTTTTAATCAACATGGTCACACCTGCTACTTTAGTCATCCTTTTCAATCAATACAGTCATACCTGATACTTTAGTCATCCTTCTTTATTAACACAGCCACACCATTTACCCTAGTCATCCTTTTTAATCAACATAGTCACACCTGCTGCCTTGGTCATCCTTCCTAATCAGCACAGTCACACAAGCCTACCCTAGTCGTTTCTTCTTAAGTTAACACAGTCACACCAACTACCTTAGTCATCCTTCTTACTCAGCACGGCACACACCATTTACCCTAGTCGTCTTCTTGCTCAGCACGGTCACACCAGCTGCCCTGGTCGTCCTTCTTAATCAGCACGGTCACACCGGCTACCCTGGTCGTCGGCTTCTTGCTCAGCACAGTCGCACCGAGCTACCCTGGTCGTTCTTTCTTGCTCAGCACGGTCACCCGGCTACCCTGGTCGTCCTTCTTACACAGCACAGCCACACCATTTACCCTGGTCGTCCTTCTTACTCAGCACAGCAGCACCATTTGCCCTGGTCGTCATCTCTACAACTCAGCACGGTCGCACTTAGCTACCTGGTCGTCAGCTAACCAATCCAGCACGGTCACAGCAGCTACCCTGGTCGTCAGCTGGCCAATCAGCACGGTCACACTAGCTGCCCTGGTCGTCAGCTCTTACTCAGCACGGTCACGCCGTTTTACCCTGGTCGTCATTCTGCTTCTACCTCAACACGGTCCGCACTATTTGCCCTGGTCATCAGCTAGCCCCAGCACGGTCACCAGCTAGCCCTGGTCATTCTTCCTAATCAGCACGGTCCGCACCTCATTTTACCATAGTCATCCTTCTTACCCAGCACGGTCACACCAGCTACCCTGGTCGTTCTTCCTAATCAGCACAGTCCGCACAGCCACCCTGGTTGCATCCTTCTTAATTTCAACACAGTCACACCAGCTACCTTAGTCATCCTTCTTACTCAGCACGGCTACACCATTTACCCTGGTCGATTCTTTCTTACTCACACACGGTCACCAGCTACCCTGGTCATCCTTCTTAATCGGCACGGTCACACCAGCTGCCCTGGTCGTCAGCTTCTTAATCAGCACGGTCACCAGCTACCCTGGTCATCTTCTTACTCAGCACGGTGACACCATTTACTCCTGGTCGTTCTTCCTTACTCAGCACGGTCTGCACCATTTACCATGGTCGTCCTTCTTACCCAGCACGGTCACCTAGCTACCCTGGTCATTTCTTCCTAATCAGCACGGTCGCACAAGCCACCCTGGTTATTCAGCTCTTAATTAACACAGTCACACCAGCTACCTTGGTCGTCCTTCTTACTCAGCACGGCTACACCATTTACCCTGGTCATTTCTTCTTACTCAGCACGGTCACACCAGCTACCCTGGTCGTCTTCTTAATCAACACAGTCACACCAGCTGCCCCTGGTCGTCGCTTTTTACTCAGCACGGTCACCGGCTACCCTGGTCGTCCTTCTTACTCAGCACGGTCACACCATTTGCCCTGGTCGTCCTTCTTACTCAGCACGGTCCACACCATTTGCCCTGGTCGTCCTTCTTACTCAAGCACGGTCACACCAGCTACCCTGGTCGTTTCTTCCTAATCAGCACGGTCACCGTTTTGCCCTGGTCGTCCTTCTTTACGCCCAGCACGGTCGCACCAGCTACCCTGGTCGTTTCTTCCTAATCAGCACGGTCACACTAGCCACCCTGGTTATCCTTCTTAATTAACACGGTCACGCCGGCTACCTTGGTCGTCCTTCTTACTCGGCACGGCCGCACCGTTTGCCCTGGTCGTTCTTCTTACTCAGCACGGTCGCACCAGCTACCCTGGTCGTCTTCTTAATCAAGCACGGTCACACCAGCTACCCTGGTCATGCCTTGCCAATCAGCACGCGGTCGCGCCAGCTACCCTGGTCGTCCTTCTTACTCAGCACGGTCACACCATTTGCCCTGGTCGTCGCTGGCCAATCAGCACGGTCGCACCATTTGCCCTGGTCGTTATTCGCGCTCAGCACGGTCGCACCAGCTACCCTGGTCGTCTTCTTACTCAGCACGGTCACACCAGCTACCCTGGTCCCAGGTCTTCTTTGCTCAGCACGGTCACACCAGCTGCCCTGGTCGTCCTTCTTGCTCAGCACGGTCACACTGGCTACCCTGGTCATCCTTCTTACTCAGCATGGTCACACCAGCTACCCTGGGATGTCAGCTGTACTCAGCACGGTCACACCAGCTACCCTGGTCGTCAGCTATTTACTCAACACAGTCCGCACTGGCTGCCCTGGTCATCCTTCTTACTCAACACAGTCACACCATTTACCATGGTCATCCTTCTTACCCAACACGGTCACGCCAGCACTGCCCTGGGTCAGACGTTTCCTTCTTAATCTTAGTGCACAGTCACAGAAGCTACCCTGGTCACGTCCCTTAACTCCAGCACGGTCACGCCAGCTACCTGTGGTCATCCTTCTTACTCAGCACGGCCACACCATTTGCCCTAGTCATCCAGCTTCTTACTCAGCACGGTCACACCAGGCCATCGGTGTGAACGACCAATCAACACGGTCGCACCGGCTACCCTGGTCATCCTTCTTACTCAGCACCACGGTACGCACTGGCTGCCCTGGTCGTCTTCTTCTTACTCAGCACGGTCACACCGGCTGCCCTGGGTCGTCGCTGTTTGCTCAGCACGGTCACACCAGCTGCCCTGGTCGTCAGCTTCTTGCTCAGCACGGTCGCACTGGGTGCCCTTTCAGGTGCTTCTTACTCAGCACGGTCGCACCAGCTGCCCTGGGCTGTCAGCTTCTTGCTCAGCACGGTCACCAGGCTGCCCTGGTCGTCGGCTTACTCAGCACGGTCACCCACGGCTACCCTGGTCGTCAGCTTCTTGCTCAGCACGGTCACGCCGTTTGCCATGGTCGTCGGCACGCTTGCTCAGCACGGTCGCACCGGCTGCCCTGGTCGTCTTCACCTGCAATCAGCACGGTTCGCACAAGAGGCCGCCCTGGTTGTCAGCTGGTAATTAAGCACGGTCACACCAGCTACCTTGGTCGTCCTTCTTGCTCAGCACGGTACGCACCGTTTGCCCTGGTCGTCAGCTTCTTACTCAGCACGGTCGCCACCAGCTGCCCTGGTCGTCGGCTGTTGATCAGCACGGTCACCAGCATTGCGCCTGGTCGTCGATGGCAATCAAGCACGGTCACGCAGTTACCCTGGTCGTCAGCTTCACTCAGCACGGTCACGCCAGAGCTGCCTGGTCGTCGCTAATTTACTCATTACGGTCGCACTAGCTACCCTGGTCGTCCTTCTTACTCAGCACGGTCGCACCGGCTACCCTGGTCGTTCTTCTTCCTCAACACGGTCACACCGGTACCCTGGTCGTCCTTCTTACTCAGCACGGTTGCACACTAGCTACCCTGGTCGTCCTTCTTACTCAACACAGTCACACCAGCTACCCTGGGCTGTCCTTCTTACTCAAAACGGTCACACCAGCTACCTGGTCGTCCTTGGTATACTCAGCACGGTCGCACTGGCTACCCTGGTCGTCCTTCTTACTCAGCACGGTCACGCCGTTTACCCTGGTCGTCTTTCTTGCCCAGCACGGTCACCAGCTACCCTGAGTCATTCTTCCTAATCAACACAGTCACACAAGGCTGCCCTGGTTGTCGGCTGTGCCGGTTAACACGGTTGCACCAGCTACCCTGGTCGTATTCTTTACCTCGGCACGCACCGCACCGTTTTGCCCTGGTCATCGGCCTTCTTGCTCGGCACCGGGGTCGTTTATTTGCCCTGGTCGTCCTTGCCCAATCAGCACGGTCCGCACCAGCTGCCCTGGTCGTCGCTTCTGTACTCAGCACGGTCACTTCCAGCTACCCTGGTCGTCCTTCTTGCTCAGCACGGTCACACCTAGCTACCCTGGTCGTCCTTCTTGCTCAGCACGGTCACACCAGCTACCTCCTGGGCCGTCGCTTCTTGCTCAGCACGGTGCACCAACTACCCTGGTCGTCCTTCTTACTCAGCACGGTCGCACTGGCTGCACCTGGTCGTCATTCTTTACTCAGCACGGTCGCGCCAGCTGCCCTGGGCCGTCTTCTTGCCTCAGCACGGTCGCACTGGGGCTACCCTGGTCGTCCTTCTTGCTCAGCACGGTCCGCACTGGGACCCTGGTCGTCGCTTTTAATCAACACGGTCCGCACCAGCTGCCCTGGTCGTCTTCTTACTCAACACGGTCACACTGGCTACCCTGGTCATCCTTCTTACTCAACACGGTCCGCCACCTGCACCCTGGTCTGTCTTTCTTGCTCCAGCACGGTCACGCCGTTTTGCCCTGGTCATCCGGCTGTACTCAGCACGGTCGCACCGTTTGCCATGGTCATCCTTCTTGCCCAGCACGGTCACCAGCTACCCTGGTCGTTCTTCTACAATCAGCACGGTCCGCACAAGCTACCTGGTTGTCGTTCTTAATTAACACGGTCACACCAGCTACCTTGGTCGTCCTTCTTACTCAGCACGCGGCACTGTTTACCCTGGTCGTCGGCTTCTTGCTCAGCACGGTCGCACCAGCTGCCCTGGTCGTCAGCTAGCCTTTGCTCCAGCACGGTCGCACTGGCTGCCTGGTCATTCATTTCTTGCTCCGGCACGGTCACGCCAGGCTGCCCTAGGATCCGTCCTTCTTACTCAACACGGTCGCACCAGCTACCGCTGGTCGTCAGCTTCTTTGCTCAGCACGGTCACGCACCAACTACCCTGGTCGTCGGCCTATTACTCAGCATGGTCGCACCGGCTACCCTGGTCGTCCTTCTTGCTCAGCACGGTCACGCTGGCTGCCTGGTCGTAGCTTCTTGCTCAGCACGGTCACGCCATTTGCCCTGTTCGTCGGCTAACACTCAGCACGGTCACACCGGCTGCCCTGGTCGTCGGCTATTGATCAGCACGGTCGCACCGGCTGCCCTGGTCGTCCTTCTCACTCAGCGCACGGTCGCACCAGGCTGCCTTGGGCCGTCAGCTGTACTCAACACAGGTCACGCAGGTTGCCCTGGTCGTCTGGCTGTACTCAGCACGGTCACACTGGCTACGCCTGGTCGTCAGCTTAGCTCAGCACGGTCCGCGCCACCAGCTGCCTGGTCATCGTCTGCTTACTCCAGCACGGTCGCACCAGCTACCCTGGTCGTCGCTTCTGCACTCAGCACGGTCACTGGCTAGCTACTGAATCCTTCTTTACTCGAGCAACGCGGTCGCACCAGCTGCCCTGGTCGTCCTTCTTACTCCAGCACAGTCCGCACCAGCTGCCCTGGCGTCGGCTTCTTGCCAGCACGGTCTGCGCCCATTGCCTGGTCGTTTCGGCTACAATCAGCACGGTCCGCACCAGCTACCTGGTCGTCGGCTTCTTGCTCAGCACAGGTTACGCACCAGCTGCCCTGGTCGTTTCGGCACCACCAATCAGCACGGTCCGCACCGGCTACCTGGCGTCGGCTGTTACTCAGCACGGTCACTGCTGAGCTGCCCTGGTCATCGGCTGGCCCCGCTCAGGCACGGTCCGCACCGTTTGCCGCTGGTCGTCAGCCTTGCAACGCACGGTCGCACCAGCTACCCTGGTCGATCTTCTTACCGCAATCCGGTTACGGTCACAAGCCGCCCTGGTTGTCCTGGCTGTTAACACGGTCCGCGCCGGCTACGGTGGTCGTCGGCTATTACTCGGCACGGTATTTTTACCATTTACCCTGGTCATCCTTCTTACTCTAACACAGGTCACGCACCAGCTGCCCTGGTCGTCGGCTGGCCAATCAGCACGGTCGCACCAGCTGCCCCTGGTCGTCAGCTTAACGCTCAGCACGGTCCGCACCGCAAGCGCAAATTCGTCGCTGCTCAGCGGTCGCGCTGGCTACCTGGTCGTCAGCTTCTTACTCAGCACGGTCCGCACGCTGGCTGCACCCTGGTCGTCATTCTTCCCCACTCAGCACGGTCACGCCAGCTGCCCTGGGCCGTCAGCTAGCACTCAGCACGGTCACGCCGGCTACCTGGTCGTCAGCTGGCCTCAGCACGGTC